>NC_087261.1:12030216-12313716 GCF_037042905.1 Lytechinus pictus | reverse complement strand
GCTCTAACGGGAAGGCATTTTTAATATATATGAAAGAAAGTCCGCTCGCCGCTGTTTCCTAATAATGCTTCGGCAATTCAACTGCAATTTCAGTCATTTCGCGATGGATATTGCCGTGGTTTTTTTGTGGTTCCTGACTTTGCTACTTAATGAAATTTCATAATTTTTGTTCAGTCATAAAGAAGAATGTCTATGCTTTATATTGACTATAATATTAATGTGACGCAATTGTGATTTCTACGTGAAAATATGCTTTGTTTATTCACATATATTTCTTGAAAAAGAAAAATTCTAAGCTAAATATCGGTTACCAAAATACGTTAAATGTGCACTTTTTTTCACTGTTCAGTAAATTCAAACTTTTATCTATATAACAAGACCAATCTTAAGAGGAATAAACAATTCTAAGAGCAAAAAACGCTGATTGGAAAGATCGTCTCCAATGGGCTGCTGTCAGCTCAGCTGCTCACTGCGCATTGTGTGACGTCACTCAGCTGGAGCTCGCAAGAGGACCGGTGGAAGGCAGAAATATGGCATGAAAATAAATCATTTTTGAGAGCTGATTTCTGCAATCTCTGATCACTATTTTGAAAAGTGAAGTTATATATCTGATTAGTAATACTTCCCCTTTACAATGATGACCACATAAAGTCATTATAAAATACTTTTGATTCTCTGGATGTATACTTTAATAAAGGATGTACTTTTGCCCAACAGTCGATACTACGTGTTTAGAGTCCGATTTGCACGAGGTATGGGAGGTGGGCCGTAATAAACCCAATGATGTAGCTAAAGGTGAAACCCACGACCGAAGTCCGTGACATGTAACAATTAAAATATCGCTGTACTTGTTTCCCGGGGGGGCCACTTCCATTCACGAGTGGATACCATGCGCGACCATGAGATCTCAAATAGCACCCTAAACACGTATTGGCGTGTGAAACCCTACCCTTAACAAGTAGTGGAAACAAAGCGATACTATTGGCAAGTATTCCCTGATTTGAACCCCTAAACAAGTACAGCGGTATGTCACGGACGTCGGTCGTCGGTTTTACCTTTACCTACATCATTGGGTTTAGAACAGCCCAACTCGCGCAAATCATATACTCTAAACACTAAAAAATAATTAAAAAAAATTAAAAAAAAAATTTAAAAAAAATTATAAATTTTTTTTTATTTTTTTTATTTTAATCGAGGTGTAAGGCAGGGATGCCCGTTGTCGGCTCTATTGTTCTTGGTAATTTCTGAAATATTAGCTCAAAAAATTAAACAAAATCCATTGATTACAGGTATAGCTGTACCAACTAAAGAAATATATCTAGCCCAGTACGCCGACGATACTATAGTATTCGCCAATGGAACAAATTCTGTACAAAATATAATGACTGAGATTAATAGATTTGGAAATATAGCAGGGCCGAAAGTCAATTGGTCTAAATCTGAAATAATGAAGTTAGATGAAAATATAGAGTTAAATGACCTAGAATGCACGGTCGATCCAGTAAAATTTCTTGGAATATATGTTGGTAAAAACCATGTTGATGTAGAAAAAAGAAATTGGGAAGGGAGACTTGGAAAAGTCGAAAATATACTTAAAAATGAGAAATCTGACTTACTTTGGAAAAATATCTGTCATTAAGATTTTAATTGCATCACAATTTGTTTATGTTGCTTCGGCAGTTCCTGTGCCCGATTATATTTCAAAGGCATTGAATAAAAAATTATATACATTTTTATGGAATTCCAAAAAAAATTAAGTTAAGAGAAATGTATGTTTAAACAAAGAAATTGATGGTGGGTTAAACATGGTTGATATGAAAGCCAGATTTTCATCACTTCGATTAGCATGGATTTATAAATATATGGATGAAATAAAGGGAGCATGGAAAACTCTTTTTATCTATTGGACAAATAAGATTGGTGGTTTTCCATTATGTTTACATTATAATTGTAATAGTGTAGACATTGTTAATTTAGGGAAAAGGTATAATCTACCCTCCTTTTATATCGATTTTGTATATGTTTGGGCAAATTTGAGATACCATAATTTTTTTTAAATTACTGATATTCCAAAACAAGTTTTATGGAATAACAGTAATATAAAAATACAAAATGAAACACTAAATTTTGATAAATGGAGGAATTCTGGTGTATTGATGGTAAATCATGTTATAAAAGAAGGTAAATGGAAAAACCTCAATACGGTATTTGATGATTTTGAAAACAGAAAATTATTGTACAATTTTGAACTAAAAAAGTTGAAGAAAGCATTTCCCAACACCTGGCTGGAAAATAGATCAAATGCACAACAAAAGGAAATAACGATTATACCTAATCTTATTGAAATATCAAATGGTGATTTAATTGATGTAAATATCATGAAAGCTAGGCATTATTATCATTATTATTTAGAACATAACAAAACAGAAGCATCTTTCTTTATGTTTTGGCAAAATTATTTGGGACTTCAGATAGAAATTAATTGGGACAAAGTCCTGTATTTTAAACTTAGACAAATAAAAGATAACAAGGTTAGAGAATTTAATTTTAAGTTCCTGCATAAAATACTTCCGTCCCAATCAAATTTATTTAAATGGAGTTTGAAAAATGATGATAAATGTAATCTTTGTTTACTTAAGGGAACAATTATGCATATGTTGATAAAATGTGAGAATATAAAACCTCTATGGAAAATGGTAGAAGACACAATTCTTTCTGTTTCTAAAGTACAGGTCTGTGTTAATGAAAATATAGTAATTTTAGGTTGGAATATACAAGAACCGAAATACTGGTTAATTAATATCATTTTGAATTTTACTCAATACACCATTTACAGAAATTATATTGAAACGAGTATGAAAAAAGGTTATTACTTTGTTAATGTAAATAGATTATGGATGAATTTGAAAATGAAACTGAGATGGTATTTAAGTTCAAAATATGTTACCAAAAATAAGAATACAAAAGAAATTGACAAATTGCTGGAACTCATTTATTGATTGTTTAATTTGATTACTGTATATACTTTGTGATTTGTAAATTGTATTATAGAGATGTAAATAAAGTCCCTCGAAAGAGGTTTAAAGAGAAAAAAAATACTCCAAACACGTAGTGTTGACTCCTGGAGCAAAGAGTACATCCTTTATAAAACATTTTAGTCTTGATTTTTATACCCTCGCAAATTTGACCCTAAACACGTAGCTTTCCTAGCGAAATAGATACCCTTTTTCCATTATAATGTTTTTGACACCGTTATTACGTTACGTACGTAACGTGCCCTATCTTGAAAAAGACATGTTTTTACGTGTTTTTTGGTCGCGCATGGTATCCACTCGTCAATATAAGTGCCCCCCCCCCCTCGGGACTTGTTTAGGGGTTCAATTCAGAGAATACTTGCCAAGGGTATCGTTTTGCTTCCAAAACTTATTAAGGGTAGGGTTTCATACGCCAATACTTGTTAAGGGGTGCATTTTCAGAATATGGAAAATACTTGTTTAATATAGGGTGCTTTTCGAGACCCCATGGTCGCGCATGGTATCCACTCGTCAATGGAAGTGCCCCCCCCCCTATCATGTTAAGTTACCTTTGTACAGAGACTGGCAACGAAGTTCATTTCCTCGTCGCTGTGGATAGATACGATATCAGGTTGGCCTTTGAACTTGTCAGTGTTCCTGCAATTCGTCACGGCTTGAGTAAAGTTGACGTACTTCTTATGATAACGATAACAATTACCCTGGAAAAACACCCAAGGCCTAGGACATAGGAAGGTTATCTTGCAAACGTAGGCCATAGTAGCGGAACATTCGTTATCGTTCCACTTTCCTGGTCCTATATATTGCTTCGTGAATTTTACAGCGGAGTCGTTCAAGGATTTGGGCTCACTAGAAGAAGTGAGATATTTCTTCTTCCAAATACAAGCACAGTCTTCTGAAGAATTTGGGAGATGAGGGATGTTATTATCCGGTTGCAAAGGAAACCATGCAGTGTAGTTCACCTCCGTTCCATCCGACCATTCAAAGGCACCTTCTGGGGTTGGTTGATAAAGTCCTATCCATTGATTCTGATATCGGCAAGCCTATATACAGAAGAAATTTGCATTGACGTAGGCTTACAAAATGTCGGATTCGAGATTGCGTAGGGAAGGCGGCCAACAGACTGACCAATTTACTCTTCAAGCATAATTTTTTTTTATCTTTTTAAGAAAGATATAATGATCAGGACTCCCATCACACCTAGCCTTTCTTCAAGCAAATTCAGATGAGCAACAAAAAAGGGGATTAACACAACGCTTTTCTTGTTCAATTTCTGATCACTTTTTCTGAGCCGAGGCATTGAAAACGCATATTGATTTACACACTCTATGACAAATGCATCATAACAGAACATTCATAATTTTACATTAGAAAAAACGCAATGTGATATCATTTCGATTTTGCATACTCTGTATACCCTAGGCATCTGTTGTGTGTTTCATAAAGTGTTCGTAGGTTACTAGCGACTTAACGACGACTGGGGGTCCTTTCTTGTGGTACGTGATACAACACAAGATTTCCCTTGGAGTTGATTTGCTACTTGTTTTATTTTATTTATTTTGTTATATTTAATTGATATATTCATATTCCACAAATCCTCAAAGTACATTTCGTAATAAATCATTTTTACAATGAAATGAAAAAAGTGGAGGGGCCTACTGAAAAGCAAAGCTTGTAAGATGTAGACCCCCTATCAAAATCTTATACACGGGTAATATGATATAAGTAGAGTAAAATAATCAGCAAAATCCTATAAATTTATAAAGATATAAACACTGTAACACAAATGTATATACACTATATACAAAATTAAATATTGACTTTTAAATAATCAACACTACCGTGGATAAGTATGAAGTTCACAAAATATTCTTAAAGGTCAAGTCCACCCCCAAAAAATTGTTGATTTGAGTCGATAGAGAAAAATCAAACAAACATATGCTGCAAATTTCATCGAAATCGGATGTAAAATAAGAAAGTTATGACATTTTTAAGTTTTGATTATATTTCACAAAACAGTTAAATGCACAACTCAGCAATATGCAAATGAGAGAGTCGATGATGTCCATCACTCACTATTTTTTTTTTTGAATTATACAATATTTCAATTTTTACACAGATTTGACAAGAAAGGACCAACTTAACTTAACCATAAACTGTTAAAATAATGGTAATTCTACATGTTCAGGGAGAAATAAAACTTTGTTTCACTTGACAAGGAGGAGAAAATAAGAATATTTCATATTTCATTTAATAAAATACAAAAGAAATAGTGAGTGGATGACGTCATCAGTCTGCCAATTTGCATACCTACGAGGATGTGCATATAACTGTTTTGTGAAATTAAGCGAAACTTTGAAATGTCATAACTTTCTTATTTTACATCCAATTTTGATGAAGTTTTCAGTGTTTTGCTTGTTGGATTTTTCTCCTTTTTTTCAAATCAACTTTTTGTTGGGGTGGACTTGTCCTTTAAGAAAGGATCACCCGTAGTTCTTAAAGTCACTCGAAACTTAAACCTAGCTTTGTGAAACACCCACGCGCCATTGGCACGTTGCAGAAGAATTGCAATCTAACACAACTCCTAAAACGAATCGCAGCGGGATTATCAACCAATCAGACGGGCACATTTTTAACGTGCGTTTGTTTGTTGTTGTTGGGGGTGCCTCAAGCGCAAATTTTGCGTCCGAAGGGTGCTATGGGATTGGTTGATGGTCAATGCACACCATACGCATTTTTAACTTGCATTTGTTTGTTGTTGTTTGGGGCAGGGGCCGCGGAACGGTTTTCAAAGTGGGGGGGGGGGCTGAGCCAAAAGTGGGGGGAGCTGATCATGCAAAAAATCACAATCCTATGGTCATTTTTACGTTTTTGTACACGGTTTTGGAAAAAAGTGGGAGAGGGGGGGCTGAAGCCCCCCCCCCCCCGCTTCCGCGTCCGCGTCCGCGTCAAACGCAATATCTTCCGGAGGGTGCGGCGGAATTGGTTGATGGTCAATGCACACTATGCGCTTTTGTAACTTGCGTTTGTTTGTCGTTGTTTTGGGGGTGCGTCAAACGCAATTGCTTCCGGAGGGTGCTACGGAATTGGTTGATGGTCAATGCACACTATGCGCATTTGTAACTGGCGTTTGTTTGTTATTTTGGGAGTGCGTCAAACGCAATTACTTCCAAAGGGCCATACAGTATTGGTTGATGGTCAGTGCACACCATACGCATTTGTAACTTGCGTTTGTTTGTTGTTGTTTTGGGGGTGCGTCAAACGGAATTACTTCCAAAGGGCCATACGGGATTGGTTGATGGTCAATGCAGACCATACACATTTGTAACTTGCGTTTGTTTGTTGTTGTTTGGGCCGCAGGGGCCGCGGAACGGTTTTCAAAGTGGGGGGCTGATCATGCAAAAAATCACAATCCTATGGTCATTTTTACGTTTTTGTACACGGTTTTGGAAAAAAAAGTTGGGGGGGGGGCTGAAGCCCCCCCAGCCCCCCGCTTCCGCGGCCCCTGTGGGGGTGCGTCAAACGCAATTGCTTCCGGAGGGTGCTACGGGATTGGTTGATGGTCAATACACACCACAAACTTTGACTTTGTTTAAAAATACTAATGGAAATCTAATGAATTCAATTCAAATTTTTCTATCAATATGATTAAACGTTACGACTCCCGAATACACATGAGATAGACAGGAAATACATACAAATACAATAATAATGATAATATGCATTTTGTATAGCGCCATCTATCTATCTATTCTTACTATTACTGTTAGTATTGTTACTATTATTATTACACCGGATTTAGTTCGAGCTGCCTTTCAGTGCTCGTGCATTCAATGAATTAATCCTGCCGGGGACCCATTCACCTCGCAAGGGTCGATTGGAGCATAGTGTCTTGCTGAAGGAAAACACGCCATGGCTAGGATTCGAACCCACGACCCTCTGTTTGAAGGGCTAGAGTCAGAACCACTCGACCACGGCGCGCCCACAATTCAAATTATCTTGAAATGAGCCTAACAATTATTTCAGGGGCGTATTGTACTTACTTTTCTTTTGCACAAGTCCAAAATAATGTTCGTCTCCCCATCACTGTGAATGGACACTAGATCGGAAAAACCAGGAGAATGAACGTCTTCCTGATCTTTCCAGTTGATGTTCCGACAGTTCGTCAGTGCTCGAGAAAAGTTGACTCTCTCATCAAAGTAACAATAAAGATTGCCTTCATACCATCCGAAAATATCTTGACAGCTCGAATTATCTGCTATACCTGGAAAAAAAAATCGAAGGAAACCCCACATTAATTCCTGTCATCAAATGTTTCGGTCACTGACGGATCCAGGGGGAGGGGGCACATCCGGCTCGTGCCCCCCCCCCCCCCTTGAAAGTCACAGCATATATTTTTAATTGCAATATGTCCTTCATACACAAGTGTTGCCTTTTTCTTTGTTTCTTGTCAAATTTTCTTCGGGTAAATGCTTTGAAAATTCCTGGATCCGCCCCTGGTGGCTGTTTCATAAAGCCGTTCGTAAAGTTACGAACGATTTTACGCACGACTTGAACATGTTCTTAGGTCATAGCTCAATTACATATAGGGATATCACATAGCACAAGAAAGGATCACAAGTCGTGCGTAAAGTCATTCGTATCTTACGAACAGCTTTATGAAACACCCCCCAGGTTATGGTTACCAGCCATCTTGATAGATCAGTAATAGGCCTACATGAACTCTTATATTGGCCACACCCACACAAGCACAACCTCACGTCCACTGGCTCACTTACAATTAAAATTGCAAAAATAATGTTTGTACTGCATGTGTAAGTGCGTTTGTCTGTGAGGGTGAGAGTATGGGTGTGTGTTTTTGCATACGTGTTTGGTGGGTCGTTCATGTGAATGTTTGTGTGTCTTGACGATTTGTTTTACAAAACGAGAACCCCAGGAATCATGCAAAATTAGAAGACAATGATTTTTTCAACGATTACTGAACTAATAATGCATTAATTTGGTATAGGTCATTCAATTGCAATTAACGTAAATGTCTCTAAAATACTAAAAAGTTCAACCAATTGTAAAGAGATTCTTTGCTTATCTAAATTTTGAGGTATTGTGGGAATGGAGCATATTGACATTGTCAGCTTGAATGTTTTACAGCTGTGCAAATACGGGTACGGATAATTAATTTTCCTGAATGGTGTTATGATTAGCTATGCAACTTGGAATTACTACCAAGGGTGTTTCATACCCCCCAAAAAAAATGTCCGTAAAGTTTTCTTGCTTTTATTGTCATTGTTTTGCGAGCCAACGTACAGTGTAATAATACGGCAAGCCTTAATTTATGGTGCGGCATGATTCGTACTTTGTAGATTACTCGATCTTCGTGTTGCTACTTTGTATCATAAATGCCTGTTGTACTATTTTATTCATGTATATTCATCTTGTATCATGCGAAGTAATTCATGCCCGTTCTTCTTCTTCTACTTCATGCTCGCTTCTATAGCTCTTTTCTTCCCCTCTCTTCTATTTCTTTACCTTCTGTATTAGCCCTTTCTTTTTTTATTCGTTGTTTAGTTGTATATTTTTACAGGCGTAGGCCTATCCCGGCACAGTCAAGCATCTGCTGCCTTCTGCGTTTTTTTACACCTCCTTCCATGTACATAGAAACTTAATTACATACATTGTTATATTACTATACAGTAGTATTGATTTATTTCATAATATGAAATTGGATGTAACCTGCGTAATGTCAATCGGAAGAAATAAATGTTTAATTGAATTGAAATAGAATTTTTCCTCACGTTCATTGCAATGGGTCCCGTGGAATCCAGCAAAACAGTAACATTTGTAGCTCTCCATAGTCTCCAAACACCAGCCGTTCTCACATAAATATTCTATACAACCTAAGATAATAAATATACGCCATAAGAAAGTTAAAATAATTTTTGAAATGACTACATATTATCCTTACATAAGTATTTACATAAAGAATTTATTTAGGCCTAGAATGACACAAAAAATATCATTCTTGATATGAACTTCCCACTTTCTCGGTTGGAGTTTAAGTTTGATCTATCACAACACTCTATATGACGGGAACCGGATCTCATTTGAAGGCCTCGATCTTCTAAAACTATGACGTTTTCATCTCACCGGATGGACTTTCAAGGGATTCCGCTAGATGTGTTGTCCTTGAGGGCGTATCACTGGTCACCAGGTCTGCTGTGCTCGTTTCTCCCGTCTTTGTCATCATCATTTCGTCAGTCAATAGTGATTCTGCAGCTAGAAATATGAACAAAAAATTACAATCACGATATATTATTATTTGTCCTGACATGACTTTTTTTTTTATTTTGACAACGAAATTATATGACTAAGCACGTTAGTTTTTCAGTGATCATTGATTTTAAATCAATGACGCTAAACATCACTTTATGTAAAAAAAAATATGTGAAATATATTAGAATTCGTTGAATCAGTTTTATATTTTCTCACGTTCATTGCAGAGGGGTCCTTGAAATCCAGCAAAGCAGATGCATTTGTAACTTTTCATAGTCTCCAAACACCAGCCGTTTTCACAGAGATCTTCATCACAATCTGAATCAAAACCAAAATTAGAATGAAGTGATTGATATTCGTTTTCAATGCAAACGATTCAGATAGTCATGACAAAATTATCATCTCTCTCCATTATGTTATGTACTTCCACACGAGAGTATATTTTAGAATATGTCGAGGACAGTTAACAGACCATCTTGACCGTTCTGGACAGGAATACTGTGGAGGCTATCGTTTGATGTAAACAGTCCGCAGCGGGTGTAGTACGGTATGCTACGGCTATATTGCGACAGACATACGGTCCACAACGGTCACTTAGTCTTCATTGCAATTGCAGAGGGGCACTAGCGTACCTACGGGGGGGGGGGGGGGCAGAGGGTGCAGACTGCCCCCCCTGACGAGTCACAACCCATGCAAGGGACATATCCTTGCCCCCTAACGAGTCTTGAAGACCTTTTTTTTTTTGGCTTGTCAATTTTTTTTCTGGTACGAAATTCTTTATTTGTGGTTGAAGACCTTTTTTTTTTATGCTTGTCAATTTTTTTGGCGGACGAATTTGCCCCCCCCCCCCCTGTGAAAAATCCTAGGTACGCCACTGCAGAGGGGTCTTTGAAATCCAGCAAAGCAGATGCATTTGTAACTTTTCATAGTCTCCAAACACCAGCCGTTTTCACATAGATCTTCATCACAATCTGAATCAAAACCAAAATTAGAATGAAGTGATTGATATTCGTTTTCAATGCAAACGATTCAGATAGTCAGGACAAAATTATCATCTCTCTCCATTATGTTATGTACTTCCACATGAGAGTAGATTTCAGAATATGTCGAGGACAGTTAACAGACCATCTTGACCGTTCTGGACAGGAATACTGTGGAGGCTATCGTTTGATGTAAACAGTCCGCAGCGGGTGCAGTACGGTATTCTACGGCTATATTGCGACAGACATACGGTCCACAACGGTCACTTAGTCAAGCTAGGCTGACGCAGGCGACCACCTAGTGTGCGAACACCTTTCGTGGATATCTTCCATGGTAATTTTTTGCAAGCTTGACTATTTCCCTAACCGAGGATCGAACCGCGGACTCTCATGTGTCTAGTCATGCACCTTGGACCACTCGGCAATGCCACCTCCGCTTGAAAAAAAAGAATAGAAATCAAAGGCACCCGCTTTGTTGAGTACCTTTTCGCTTTCAAAAGAGGAATTTCTCGGCCTGTTTGTGGAGACACCCACATCATGCCAGTCGTTTGCCACCAATGAAGACTTGCAACATGACGCACAGAGCTATACTTAGATGTAAAATATTCCATATTTGGAAGGTTTAGTGGTCCAAATGTTTTAATACAGGAAGTAATCGTTTATTCGTAGGATTCGAAAACACAATAAGCCTTATTATTCTGCAAGTTTGATAATCCGAAAAAAGTAAGGTTCCCATAGCTAATGAGCCATCTCCGTACTCCCGAGACTTACTTCATTCTCGGACAGACGAACCTTTGAAGTACGGAATGCTAATCTATTGTCATTATCAAGAACCTTCTGAATATCAAACTCAATTTTATTGTCGGATTAACAAAACTTCCGGAAATGCAACAAATCCTACTTTTCAATTTCTGACTTACCAAAATAGCGAACATTAGTGATACATGTAATTTCTTCGTTTTTATGATTAATGACCTTTTGAAATAACGGGAGCGCTCGCATCATTTGGTTAGTGAAATACGTATGATCTTAGTGAATTCCTACAAACAAGCCTTAAAATGCCCCTCTTCAGGTCTGAATTTCCTAAATTTTCAGCTCGCGCTTCCCGCTCGCAATATTTGATTAGTGAGATGCGTATGTTAATCATGATTACAATGACTACAAGTGCTTCATGTGTAATTCTAACAAATTTAGCAAGCGCTTGGCACTCGCATTACATGACTATGGTGAGATATGTATTCTCTTAATGGATTCCTAAAATAGAGTCCTTAAAATCTCCCTGTTTAGGGGTCAACATGCATAAACAAAAATGTCAGCTCGTGCTTCGCGCTCGCATCATTTGGTTAGTGAAATACGTATGGTCTTAGTGAATTCTACAAATAAGCCTTAAAATGCCCCTCTTCATGTCTGAATTTCATAGATTTTCAGCTCGCGCTCGCAATATTTCACTAGTGACATGCGTACGTTAATCATAATTACAATGACTACAAGTGCTTCATGCGTTTAGATATAATTCTAACAAATTTAGCAAGCGCTTGGCACTCGCATTAGATTACTGGTGAGATATGTATAATGCTAATGGATTCCTAAAATATAGTCCTTAAAATCTCCGTTTTGGGTCAATATATACAACAATTTTAGCTAGCGCTGCGTGCTCGCAATGTTTAACGAGACATGCACGTATCATGATATAAAAAAATGGTTATAATGTCCCTTTTTAGGTCTGAATACCAAGAATTTTCATCTCGCGCTTCGCGCTTGCATTATTTGATCAGTGAGATACATATCCGTTTAATGGCACTGTCCTTAGACTGTGCTTCGCGTGCTCACTAAGTGACTCAATTTTTTGCAGGTCCCCCCCCCCCCCCATGCCGTGACCCACGATACGCCACTGAACGGGAGTTTGCCGATTTTGCTTATGATTGTCGATTTTCAAAAGTTTTTGCTTTGAGGGTTTTGTTTTCAAGACGTTGATCGTGTTGCTTCATTGGTTTGAACTACTAATGTAAATGAAATAACTGTTTGTGCTTATTACCATGACCACTAGGCAAATCATTCAATTGTTTGATTCTAAAGTACTTTAACCCTTTTTCTATAATGGGGTTTTGGTAAACGGAATCCATATTTGATACGAAATACGTTACATTTTGTGGCAACTGAGAGCGCTTCGCGCGCTCACTAAGTGACTCAAAATTTTTGCAGGTGCCCCCCCCCCCCATGCCGTGACCAACGGTACGCCACTGAACGGGAGTTTGCCGATTTGGCTTATGATTGTCGATTTTCAAAAGTTTTTGCTTTGAGGGTTTTGTTTTCAAGATTTTAACCGTGTTGCTTCATTGGTTTGAACTAATAATGTAAATGAAATAACTGTTTGTGCTTATTACCATGACCACTAGGCAAATCGATCAATTATTTGATTCTAAAGTACTTTAACCCCTTTTCCATAAAGGGGTTTTGATAAACGGAATCCATATTTTATACGAAATACGTGACATTTTGTGGCATTTTGTGGCAACTGAGAGCGCTTTGCGCGCTCACTAAGTGACTCAAAATATTTGCAGGTGCCTCCCCCCCCCCCCCCATGCCGTGACCCACGGTACGCCACTGAACGGGAGTTTGCCGATTTGGCTTATGATTGTCGATTTTCAAAAGTTTTTGCTTTGAGGGTTTTGTTTTCAAGATTTTAACCGTGTTGCTTCATTGGTTTGAACTAATAATGTAAATGAAATAACTGTTTGTGCTTATTACCATGACCACTAGGCAAATCGATCAATTATTTGATTCTAAAGTACTTTAACCCCTTTTTCATAAAGGGGTTTTGATAAACGGAATCCATATTTGATACGAAATACGTGACATTTTGTGGCAACTGAGAGCGCTTTGCGCGCTCACTAAGTGACTCAAAATTTTTGCAGGTGCCCCCCCCCCCCATGCCGAGACCAACGGTACGCCATTGAACGGGAGTTTGCCGATTTTGCTTATGATTGTCGATTTTCAAAAGTTTTTGCTTTGAGGGTTTTGTTTTCAAGATTTTAACCGTGTTGCTTCATTGGTTTGAACTAATAATGTAAATGAAATAACTGTTTGTGCTTATTACCATGACCACTAGGCAAATCGATCAATTATTTGATTCTAAAGTACTTTAACCCCTTTTTCATAAAGGGGTTTTGATAAACGGAATCCATATTTGATACGAAATATACGTGACATTTTGTGGCAACTGAGAGCGCTTTGCGCGCTCACTAAGTGACTCAAATTTTTGCAGGTGCCCCCCCCCCCTGCCGTGACCCACGGTACGCCACTGAACGGGAGTTTGCCGATTTTGCTTATGATTGTCGATTTTCAAAAGTTTTTGCTTTGAGGGTTTTGTTTTCAAGACGTTGATCGTGCTGCTTCATTGGTTTGAACTACTGCTAATGTAAATGAAATAACTGTTTGTGCATGACCACTAGGCAAATCGATAATATTACTTGATTCTAAAGTACTTTAACCCTTTTTCCATACTGGGGTTTTGGTAAACGGAATCTATATTTGATACGAAATACGTGACATTTTGTGGCAGATAGGTCCATTCATTACATGTAGGCCTATTCGCATCGCAGATATATATGTATACAATGATGGAGTCAATACTGTATAATGAAATTAAACACTGCAAACATCACAAGGCCTATAGTGTACGCGACATAATACCCTTAATGATCTGTTGGGGAAAATGAAATATATTCCGATGAATGTGACTGGTGAATTTCATTCCACACATTACATAAAATTGATAATTCTCATGAAATAAATACACCGGAAATGAATTGTAAAAACACAAATTATGATTACATCTTCATAGATCATAGTGCTCCCTTTCACATACCTAGTCCTCTAAGAAGTAAGTGCTGATAACCAAGGAAAGAAGGTGTAAATAAAGTCTTATAATTTACAACAACAAAAAAGTCAATTCAGAGGTCAAATGGATGTGGATTTCTTCGAAGGGAAGCTGAAAATCGATGACAGATGCATGCACATCGCTGAAGAAATAGTAGTTTAACATATTATCTTAAACCAATGCAGGAATGTGGTTATTTGCTTTATATTCCACTTTGGAAACGATTTCATTTATACTGTGTAAATCCAATGAGCATGATGAGGGAGAGCAATAATTACACCTCAATGAACGTCTGAAATTATTTCATTTTCGGTATAACAATCCTTCGGATAAACGAACATTATGATGTATCTTACACTGTTAGAAAAGCAGAAGACAAATAAAAAAACAGATTTTACAGAAAGAAATAACCAAATCTTTCTGTAAATTTTTATAACAGGAAAGACTTTCTTTAATTTTCTACAATTTTACAAAACAGGTCTGTTTAAAAAAGGGGGGAACAGTTTTAATACAATACATTTTTAAATCAACATACACCAAATGCAAATTTTCTGTAATTTACACATATACATGTAAGATTACATGTGTTCTCGAGACTCTGCTGCAGGATTTTTTTTTTAAGTACAAATTTTCTATGTAAGTATCTTATTATTATCAAATACTTGACTTTCTTGATCCACTTTCTAGTCTCCTAACGTTAAAAAAACGACTGATATTTCCATGTTACACTCTGAGTACGATTCCTACTACGAAGATTATTGTAACTAGTATAATTAGACATTAACTTTCCCTCTTAACATATTTTACTTTCTGTATCCAAATGAAATTAGAGGCTGGCTTATATTTCCAAAGCTAGCTCAAAGACATGTTTTAAAGGGCGCACGAACCAACAGCAATTCCTCAATGACTCCGATCTGGCAAGGTTCATTACCCACAATCCATCATTCTGAGCAATGTGGTCTCAAAATATAGCCCTACTTGAACGACAACACACCGATTTACTTCTCAATGCATTCATATCGCAATACAGTAGATATGTTCCCAAGTAGCTTAACAAAGTAATTTTCCTTTCTAAACACTTCGGGGTTTCTCTACAAATAAAACTATAGGACAATTTATCCTCTTAATTTTTTAAAGTTATCTCGAATTGTATTTTTACGCATATTGCTGCTTTTTGTGAACCCTCGTCTTCACTGCTGTATTTCGTTCAACATAGTACCTACTACCTGAACATGGCGTCATACTACACTGTAAAGGCCACGGACATACGTGGGCCTCAAAGTCTGTGTCGTGTTATCAGAAAATTGAATGACATAAATGCTGTTACAATAATAATATTATGGTTGTTCCACTTTATATGTTTGTCATTTTGCCTCCGACGAAGATTCTGCTAGGATCGAAAGCTTAGGCCCCTTTTTGACTTTCTAATTTACTCCATTTGCTCTCTTTTATTAGATAAGCAGTTTTCAGCAGCTTCTTTTTGCCAATAATTTTGCAAGATACATAAACAGTGAAGATGAGGTATCAAACGATGATACTGGTCTATGTTCAGACCTAGTGCTTAAAAAATATAGGTTCCAACCTCCCAATAGTAAATTGCCAATTCGTCCACTGCCAACTCGTCCACTCACCATTATGCTCATCAACCTTTATTTAGTCTAATGCCATTTCGTCTAACAACCATTCAGTCCAGTTACCGTTTGCTCCAATCATCACGTCTTCTAATCACCAGTTCGCCTATGACCATTTCGTCTGATAACCAGTTGGTCTAGTACCCATTTTCTTTTCATTCTTTTCACCCAATTAACACTTTTCCAATTAGACCAAATGATTTACTGACTAAATGGCTATTGGACCAACTGGTTATTAGATGAAATGGCAATTAGACCATGTGGATAGTGGACGAATTGATGATTGACCAAATGATAGTGGACAAGTTGGTAATTAGACCAATTGGCATTAGACCTATTGGAAATAAACCCTCCAAAATTAATGTTTTTTTGACAAATTTCCGAGGTTCAGAAACTGATTTTACACCTAATTAATGCAAATAAAAACCACTCTGTCCTTTATACTCTAAGTCTTAAAGCCCCCTCACACCTGACCGAATGTAGGCGGACGAAGGGTGACGAATGGTAAAATGAACGAAATGCACGCGAATTCAACGAAATTCAAATAAAATTTCCTTCAGATCATGCGATCAGTAACTATTGACAAATTTTATCAACGAACGGTAAGCGAAGGAGAAATATTACATTCAAAGGATATCGATTTTTCGGTTCACCTCTTTGAGAAAATTGCTTCCGAAGGCGTGCGAAGGGTTGATATAACCCAATAAGACGAAGGAACAGTCACCAATTGTTTGATATGGCGTGCGATTAGAAACGAAGACGAGGGAATAGATCAGGCAAATTTGTTCGTTGTGTCATCGTGTTGCTTCGTTACGGGTTCTTTCGAGATCGGTCCACTTTCGCAAAAGCGCGAAGAGGGACTATGCGCGACAAAAACACACGAACGATAAACGAACGATTACCGCAAACTAAATAAGAGATGCGAATTCAAACAGATGACCAACGATTTTTCAATTCGTCGGGAAATTTTAAACATGTTCAAAATTTCCGCGCGAATTTGAATAATCGCAGCTGTTAGTTCAGAAGATGTACGAACCCAAACATGAAGGGTAAATATGATTTACCATTAGATACCATTGAAAACGATTTTGTAAAAAATGCCTTTCGCCAGCCATCGCAAGGCATATTTCAGGCAATTCGGTTAGACTTAAGTAAAAAGTTCGAGTTACATTTTGGTGCGCAGTTAAACGAATTCCTTGCCCAGTGGACTCAGCTCCGTTAAAATCATAAGCCCGTTTACTGAAATCTGGTTAAACTTGGACTGTGGTCTAACCATGTGCTAAATTTATGGGAAGCAAAAAATGCTATTGTAAAATTCAAATGTTTGCTGTGCTCATATGTTTCACGTTACTGCTGAAGGAAACAATTTTGGTTACTACTACTAGATAGCTCTGAATTATTTGAGTGTCAATTGAGCTGATAGATTAAAGCTGTACTGATAGACCAGGGGCACGTCTTACAAAGAGTTACGATTGATCTGATTAACCCGAACTGTAGGGTAATAATTGTTGATTGATGTCATAATTGTTTGTACAAGATCTTTGTACAATGTACTTTGTAAAAAATTACAAATAGAAGACCGTGCACTGAATTTTCAAGAAATCAATGAGTGTATATGAGTTTACAGCATATCTAGACAAATATTTCGAGCAAACATGCAATAGGTGTTGATGTTGCCGGCTTTCCATAGATATGACTGATCAGATCAACGGGGTCTAGTGTATAACTTAAACCTGAGCTCAGAATATGAGCCATGGGGTCGAAAGGGGACCAGCTTACCTGGAAATCTACAAACTCGGTGACCAAAGGTTTGTGAGTTATCATTCCTGGTGGGACACGAGTCCTCAGTAGATGAAACGCGAATGACCTTTGGAATAGTCTGCACCATACTTCCATTGGGATGAAGTTTCTTCCGGCATTCAAGAAACATTGGTAAGGTGTAATTCAGACCTAAGCCATCTGGACACGCAGTTGATCCATTCGATGAACCAAGTATAACTGAAATAATTAGTTGCAAATAAATTCAAAGTATTGCCGATACCGTCGGATTCTAATGTAATGTCTACTAGTATATTGTATTCAAACTGAATTTTACATTTTTTTAAACTTCGTTATTTAGCTGGAATCAACTCTGATTCGAGGTAAAGTACCTGGAAATCTTAATTCATGTCACTCAGAATATGTTGCATTCGGGCTGATGATTGAGCCAATTCGATTCCAGTTACTCAAAACCGTAGGATAAAAGTGACATTGATTAGCATGAAGTTGACACGACATTTGCTCATGCGACAATTTATCCGGGTTGGGGTTGCAATATGGTTATATGTTAGGGTTAGGTTTAGGGTAGGGTATAATGTTAAACCCTGGGTTTAAAGGGATGGTCCGGGCTGAGAGTATTTATAGCTTAATAAATAGAGTAGAAATCACTGAGCAAAATGCCGAAAATTTTATCAAAATCGGATAACAAATAACAAAGTTATTGAATTTTAAAGTTAAGCAATATTTTGTGAAAACAGTCGTCATGAATATTCATTAGGTGAGCTGATGATGTCACATCCCCACTTGTTCTTTTGTATTTTATTATATGAAATTAGGTTTATTCAAATTTTTCCTCCAAGAACTAGAAAAATTGGATTGACAACTGATTTAGTGCATTATATATTTATTGCTGCAACTTATTTCATTATAAGGGAGACATATTATTCACACAAGTATGAAATAATGAAAAAAAATTATGATTTCATGTAATAACATAAGAAAACGGAAAGTGGAGATGTGACATCATCAGCCCACCTAATGAATATTCATGACGACTGTTTCCACAAAATATTGCTAAAATTTAAACTTCAATAACTTTATTATTTGTTATCCGATTTTGATGAAATTTTGGGCATTTTGATCAGTGACTGTATTAAGATATAAATATTTTCAGCCCGAACCATCCCTTTAAGTTCGTCATTCGATCAGTGTTTGGGATTTAAAGCGGACTAATTGTCGCCGGAGTAAATGTCATGGAACCCTAGCCGAACAAACCATGTAATGTGCATAGTACAGTCCCCGTCACGAGTTCAATGCTTAGATGATTTTAACTTGGGAGGAATCAAACTGGGACACACAATATATGCATAACGGACATTTCAATTAATCTATCTATCTACATGTCTTCCCGAATACAACGTGTGTAATATTATAAGGGAGGATTCATCATTCATACCAAAGTTCCGTCATTGGGTTTCCAGCCAGTTATTCATGTTCCACAGTCTTGCATTTTCATCACATATTCATAAAACGAAGCAGGCCTATTTGTCATGAAATTAATTCAAGTGTTAATACTTAGCTCAAGAAAAATTCTTTTTCACTAGATTCCTTCATAAAGATCATGCAAGAATCGAAATAATATGTTTGAAAAGCCTACCTGGTAACAAACATGCTGCGAGTCCGTACTTGAATAGCGAACACATAATCTGTTAAAATTCGATATAAAACGACGAGAGTAAAAGTAAAATATTGTGACGTGCCAATCTCATCAGCCTTATAGTCAATATCAACGTAGGAATCTCCCGTTTCAAACACCATCAATGGTTATATCATATCATTTTCACGACCAAGTGGGGCCTGACCGCCGGTATGACCACCTCCAACATGTCAAATGTCATCATTCAGTTTGATAATCATTATGAAGATCATCTCAATTACCTCATCATCATCACCATCAGCATCACTATCATCATCACATCCAGCATCACTATAATCATCACCATGGATACCACCATCACCATCAACATAATTATATACGCTCCTTTTTTTTTTTACTTTGATGTTCTTATTTGTTTTTTCTCAGGCAGTGTATAATGGTCAATAATTTGGTATACACAATCATAATTTGACTTTATAACTAAATTGAATTCAATCACAGAGGTACTTATCATTTCAAGCTCTGTTTCTTTTCAGAGCCTAATTTTGATGTTGTCTACATCATGTGTACACACGCTATAGATTTTGTAAAATTATGCATCAAAGTTTTATTGCCAATTTAACTCGATCCTTGTGTAATTTTTATATATATATTGTATGGTTACAGACAACGTTTAACTGTCATTTTTACACATGAAAAGTAAACGCTTGAAATTGAAACGTCTTTCAAAGTTACCATCAAAAATCAATATAGATCGTGATGTCCAATTATCATAGTCATTTGATCTTAGAAGGGTAATAATTCTTGCAGAAATATATTAAATGTACGATTGTGACATAAAAGCTTTATGCAAAAATGGGTGACGCTACATAATCAAAAAGTCATGCTTGGGTATGCGAATCTTAACCATAATTATCAACTGGCATTATTTATTTATTATTCATTTATTTATTTTGTTTTATTTATTTTATACTGCAGGGTAGGCCTGTTCAGTTCTTAAAACTGCTTTACAAAGGCGCCCTGCAGTTTAAAATACATGTCAAGATAACTATGAACAACAACAACAAACAACATCAAAAATACAAAATACAAAATATCTAACATCAGAAACAATTAACACCAAAATATAGAGTGGGAAGTGACAATTTAAACATACATAGCATTGTAAATCAAAGGAATATCATTTCGCTCTTTATCAATTCGTATGAAAGGCATACGAAGGCATTATGTCTACATTCTCCGAGTAGGTCTTAGAGTATACTTGCCATTTTTGTAGATCTAGCGGCAACTGAATGTTGAGACAAATATGCGAGATTGGCAATATTTTGCTATAGTAGGACTAAAAGTTCATCGCGTTAGCAAAACTTTCTGATGATTTAAGGGGAGGTATTTTGTAATAACGTTCTGCACAGAACGTCGACTTTATTCGTCCCGAAGTTACCAAGCCCGCTCGCTGATGTAGTTATAGAGCATGCAGATCGTAATAAAATGCAACGTTTTTCGACGACGGATTCTGATTGGCCTTTTTGTCTTTTGACAAACTTCTGGCATGTGGCGCCTAGCTGTATGCGTGATTGTGAGAAATATGGGATCGAAATGGCTACATAAAGGTGGAGGTCTCCTTTCGTTGATCTCTGCTGATTGGCTGGCGAACACCAAGGCGGTATCGACACAACCAATGAAAATGGTGGAAGTTATGGCTCCGGTGTCTTGGATGTCGAGAAGCGAAAGTATATACCATTAACCCAGTACATATTCTCCATAAGTGTGGTGGAGAAAATAATGATTTATGAGTTTACATTTTCATACATGGAATCATTCTGATGGAATCATTCTAATCGATGTTTTTATTGTCTTTTTTTGTGAAATATCATAATGTGTGTTTGCGAGGGTGGGAGGGCACGTGTATGATTGTACACACTGTCGAAATGATTAATGCTTCCATTCTTCGTTGACAATCTTGTGTGAAGAGGGAAAGGAAAAGTAACAAAAAGGCAGACGCATGACTGGTAGAAAAGGAGTAAAGTCGGAAAAGGGAGGAAAGGAAGGACATCACAAAAAAAGAAGGGGAAAACGGAAGGAAAGGGGACGAAAATGAAGAAAAGAACAGGTGATAAAGATTATTGTTCCGAAATACTAATAAATGAGTGAGATAGATGACATAGATTAAGAGATGGCAAATTGGAACTCGATTTTATGGCGGGAAATAGAAAAAAGGCAAAAAGAATTGGAAAATGAGGTAGAATGAAATTGGCTAAAAAGCTAAAGGGGAAAAGTCGAATTATGAAGAAAAAAGAAAATGAAAAAGACAAGAATTTAGGTACACACTCGGGCTGCCGAGGATTGAAAATAAAGAAGGGGAAGAAAGAATAGGATGGCGTATAAAGTCCATAAAAGCTTGCTAAATTTCAGCAATAACATTCCCAATCAGGAAATTATTAAACTTTGAGAGGTTCCTGACCTACCGCCCAAGAACTGCGCAAGGCTACACATGCCCTGTAATTATATTTTTAAAATTCACAACAACAGTTTTCTCGTTCGCTTCGCTCGCTCGTGCCGCTTTCCCCCCTCATTTCCCATGTTGTGCCCTCTCTGAAGTAATATGTTTTGTAATTATATACCCGCGATTTCATTGAAAATAACGGCAAGTTTTAATAATGGCTGAATGAATCTCGAGAGGTAATGGGAGAGGCTCCGCCCCGGACTCCACATACGTGGCACTGGCGTACAAATGGAATGGTTTTGGGCCCTGGCCCCCAAAAGTTCTACGACCAAGAACCAAAAAGAAGATAAAGGGACTAGGAAAATGTAAGGTATAACTATATGGTTATTTTCTGAATATCATTTTAATTAGTGCTCTGAAAAGAGGAAAGCTCATTCTTGCTGCTCATCTCTTCCAAAAATTTACAATTTGAAGTCGAATTTGGACGTATTTTTTCTACTTTCTAGTTTCACAGAATAATAATGATAATAATAAAAATAGGCATTTATATAGCGCCATCTATCTAGAAATATTCTATTCCGAGGCGCCATGGGCGGAAATCCCAGGGGGGACAGGGGGACGTGCCCCCCCCCCTACTCAAAATAGTAGGGGGGACACAATAAATGTCCCCCCTACTATTTGTGGTCTTTTATGATGGTAAGAAATACATCATTGAAAAACGAAATAAAACATGTATTTTAGGACGAGATGACCTTACTTTTGGGATGATAACCCTTTTTTTTTTTTTTTTGCTTGTCAAATTTTCCAGCCCCTTGTCCCCCCTACCTTTTGGGAGAGATTTCCGCCCCTGCGAGGCGCACAAGAAAAGAAAGAATAAGAAAGTTTGGATGGGTGTCAAAGTGCCAATAACTAATACTGTTAAAAAAAGATAAGACTTCAGTTTAGATTTGAATGACATAATTCTCAAAAGAAAAATCCCTCTCTCTCTCTCTCTTATTTGAACAAGATTTAACAGTCTCATGTTTTCATATATTGGCAATAAGTTGATCACCATGCTCACTGTGTGTTTGCAAAATGCTTTTTACATAATATCATCATAGTAATCATCTTCTCCTCCTACTCTACATTTTCTTCTTTCTCTTCTTAGCTTCTATCCAGTAAAATGCCTTGATTTCTCAGAAATTGCCATTTTCAGCATTTCAATACCCTCTTTTTCTTGTTGAGATATCATTTCAGAGTACAATAATGATAACTGCATGTCTTTAGCCAAGTCATCAATACGGGATTGTTTTAGCATGCTTTTATCAAAATCCTGACATTAATAATTGGCCTGCTTCTATTCCACTCCACTGACATTGTAATGTATTGTTTTTATTTTCCATCAATCAAAAATGATAACAATGATAAATATATATATTGACCATAACAAAGATGATCAGTAAAAAGACGGAGGGATTGCCCTACTCAGCAATGATAACATACCAACGCTGTTTTACAAAGGGTCCCTTATAGAGATGCACGTGTAAACATATAAAGCAGAAAAGGAAAAACTTAGTTGACTTGCGTTAACAAAATGTAAAAAAAAAATCAGGGATCTGAGCAGAAAGTTACACAAAGTCTGGGGAAATGACTTGAAGGCTTTCCATCAAATGTGTCAGTCCATCTGGGTATCAACGTTGGTATTGCAATGTATAATATGAAAAACAAAGGATGGCAAAGTTGAAAGTACTTGCGATAGATCCAGGTACATATACCGGCAGAGATCCAGAATGGTTTAAATCTCAATAACTAAGGATAATGCAGGTAAAAAAGGCATGAAAGGGGGGGCAGGTTTGGGATTAGAAATGTATCTAACACCATGAACACCACATGAAATCATTTACAAGGCATGCTTCGGAGAAGAGGCTGGAATTTATTTGCCCTCTCTGTTCTTTTTTTTTTACATACCGTTGTTTTCCTTCGATGACGTCGACATTGATAAGCAACTTGATAACAGTGGTTCGTATTAGAAATTTTCTTCATTTCTGATTATTCAAACTGCACTTTTATTTATTTTATTTTACTTTACATTTTGATGTTACTTGCTTTATTTCACCTTCCTTCTCGTCATTTCACTCCATTTTACTTTTCTTCACATTAGATTGATTTAATTTACCATGTTTACTGACTTTGTGTCACTTTCTTTACTCCTAACTTTACTCCTCATCACTTCTAATCTGCATGCACAGACCCTTGTCTTTCACAATACGCACAGTGCAGAGTCTGAAGTAGGGAGACTAGATTAACTGTGTTCTAGATTAACTATGTACTCTATACACATACAGAGTCTTCGGGTTCTAGTCTTTACTCTAGACCGGTTATTGGTTAAAGTGTCATATATGAGTCTGTTCTTGCAGACTACTTCACTCTCATTTAAGTTCACTGCAATTCGCTTCACTACACTTTAGTTCACTCCAATTAACCGCATTTCATAATACCTTGTACTTTCCTTTACACTTCTTTATTTATACACACTTCATTTTGATTAATATTAAAGTATGTTACTTCAAATCACTAGCTTGAATTCACAATGTTCAGTTCACTTCACTATGCTTCACTTATTTTTACTTTTACTGGACTTTTACTTAACTTCACTTACCTCAACCTTACTTCACGTCACCTCACTTGGCTTTACTTCAGTTTTATTTTACGTCGCTTTATCTTACTTCACTTTACTTTCTTCACTTCGCTTCAGTTAGATTCACTTTACTTTACTTTACTTCATTTCACTTCATCTAGCTTCACATAACTTCACTTCACAGCTTCACTCAACTTTACTCTGATTTACTTAACTTTACATAATTTTACTTGGCTTTGCTTTACTTCAGTCATGTCGGTGATTAACAATCCATGATTATTATTCAACAAAAAAAATACCACCTGTCTGAATTCCCTTTTCAAATCACTTCACTTCTTCTCATTTTACTTTTTACTCTGAGTCACTTTACTTTAATACACTATTTTTAATTTTATTTACTTTACTCTCCCCACTAAATATCTAAACTTTCATACTTTCTATTTCGTGACATCATTTTATCGAATTATATTTATAACCTATTACGGTTCCCATGTTGCCCTCCCTCATGGCTGCTATTGTTTCAAGCAATTACCTGCTTATAGCTGGCCCTGCATTTTTACCCACCGTACTATTTTACATGCTTCATTTATGTAGTTTTCAGTCTTATACATTATTTATCTTTTAGATTGTCATGCAAATATGTACTAATTTATGTCATTGTCATTTTATCATTTTTTTTTATTTGTTATTGATTAATGAATAAAATGCAGAAACTCCTGCAAAAAAAACTTTACGTTGCTATACTTCCATGTCGCACTGTCCATGCCATTTGAGAAAATACCCACTTGTCTTCATCCTTATCTCACGTTATACTTTACTTTATATTCCTTTACTTTACTTAAATTTGATTTAATTTACGTTCATGGTACACGATCCACGAAGTTTTTAAATGTTCAGTAAGTATATCAAATGATTTGATCATGGACCTAGTAGGTCCATGATTTAATCAAGATACAAATGGAGACACGTGTATTCCGGTGGAAGCGCTGTGGTGTAGCGGTTCTGACTCTCGCCTTGTAATCAGAGGGTCGTGTGTTCGAATCCCACCATGGTCTAGCGTCCTTTGGCAAGGCGTCAATCCACAATTTGCCACTCTCCACCCAGGTGTTAAATGGGTACCCGGTAGGATGCGAAAGCCTATGTAGTATGCCTAGCAATTGAGTCTTGGAACTCTTGTTGGAATGCTCCCCAGGGAGTGGAGAAGGTGCATACATTGTATGCGGGCATGCAACGATCCGATGACCGGGGTAATAATATATCTGTAAAGCGCTTAGAGACGTCGTTCCGATGTGTTAAGCGCTATATAAATGCGGAATATTATTATTATTATTATTCTGAGAATAGGGTAAAGTTTCGCAAACACCAACTCTCGATGAATATGCCTTTGAATGGGGATTTGTTTATAATCAGCAGTTGGAAGGTTTGTATTTTCGAAGGTCACATCAACATTAACAAGATCATTTGAACAAACGGCTGAACGTAAAACAGGCAATTATAGGTTACAACAATGATAATGACATATGTTCTTCAAACACATTGAGAAAAACATTTGAATATTTCCTACATCATGTATAAAAAAACATTTATTGTATAATAGTGTGTGATTGACCCATTTACATTATCGCCTTTATTTTGCATATAACTGTTTTTATCAAACTAAACAAAATTGCTCATGAAAAAATATGTTGTAAGAGTATATGAGAGTGCTTCCTTTTCTGTAGTAGCTCCATGCTTTTATCAATGGAATATTTCAATTTTACACTAACTATACAGACAGCCCTCTTCTTCTACAAAAATTTATGCCCGAATAAAATTTAATTTATTATGTTTATGAAATTTGCTGGTCGTGGGCAGTGGTATAAAGTTGATGTTTTTCGTAAACTTCAGGACAGCTATAGTGATTTACGTATATCAAAATCATATCTAATGACTATTTTCCCATACAGGTTCCACGCGCTCATCTACAAAACTGAACTTATATTATTGTTTCGGTGTGACGGATCCAGGGTTTCTGCTCTCAAGGGGAGGGGGAGCACATTCCGGATGTGCACACCTCCCCCCTCCCCCCTCTGGATCCGCCACCGGCCGATACGGAGTTTTCTGGGCCTTCCTAATCTCTAAACTGCCACTATTAAGAACAAATTACGCCCTTTTCTGCCCCCTAATTTTTGTACTTCACTGCACCATTGGTAAGAACTATTGCAAGGTAATTTTACAACTTATACAAATTGTATGATTTGTTCGTTTCCTGTAATCATCTCAGTAGACGTCATCTACCCATAATAATTTGACGGAAATAGGTGACGGTATTTCCAACTGTCTACTAGACATGAAGGATTAATGGGCATGTCAATTTTTAATCAATTAACAGGGTTAATTGCGACATGGATACCTTACCCTCGCCTCGTCCTCATTTATGTCAATTCAAATTTACGATCCGGTTTTTATCTTTCCGCTGGTATATCCTCTGTTTTTATGTCATCGGGGATTCGAGCCTGGCCAGTTTACATAAGAACAGACTGCGCGGCCGTAAGAGTGCCATATTTTCGCAAGATTTTGATTTTTTTTCAAACAAGAGTGGAAACGCCGGCAACACGAATTGCGAATGCCTCCTCTAAAAAATACATTTGCATGCCACAGCGAGTTCAACTCGAGTGATTCAGTCAGTCGGCAGGCCGTACAAAAAACGCCTAGTGTATTCTGAAGCACAGCACTGTGACTTTGGAATAACCTCTTCAACCGTGCGCGAGGATTGTTTGAAGAAGAAAACGACAAAACTCTATTTCGACGCCACTCAAACTTTTCCGGGAATGGTAGGAGAAGTTACAAGCAGGGGTGTGCCCTCGGTGACACTTTTGGGGTTGATTATTTCGTTAAATAATCTTCAGTTATGGGATTAAACATCTCGGCTGGGCGGACATTGCAAGAGGAAGGATCACTGGATGCCAGAAATGATGATAAGATTGTTAAATACATGAAGGATGTGATAAATGGGGACTATGTTGATGTATCCAGAGAGGTAAGCTCAATTTTTTATGTGCGTGTTTTTATTTTGGGTAATTATTTTACAATAATAAATAGGCTTTCTTTAATATACCACTGATGCCATTTTCGACACCAAGCAAGCCTCTCATAATGATTGTTCTTGTTCCCTTCGTTCGGATAGTGCATTGTTTAAAGGACAAGTCCATATCCCAATAAAAAAAATTGATTTGAATAAAAAAAAGAAAAATCCAACAAGCATAACACTAACAACTTCATCAAAATCGGATGTAAAATAAGAAAGACATTTTAAAGTTTTGCTTAATTTCACAAAACAGTTTATGCACATCCTGATCGGTATGCAAATGAGGAGACTGATGACCACTGACAATCCTGTGCACACACAGTAACAACATACTGATCCTCCATGGCCAAGTCCCGTGACAAAAGTGATTTGAACCCGATCCAGGATCCAAAGGCAGTATATTCGGACTTTTTAATATAGATGTATCAGAATAATTATGTTGAAGTTGAAGGTTATATAGCATTCAGCTGACTTAAAAACGATTGATCGTGGTTATTCATTGCATGCTCTCTCATTTCAGGTTCTTCAATTGCTCATGAAGAACCTCCAACCAATGTTCAATTTAATGCTATTTTGGATGTCGAACCTTAGCTGAGCATCTGTCTCATCAATTCGATTTTATTATCGTTTAGCACTAGACTATTTTCATCTGCGTTGCCATGCGAACATTTCACTTCCCCCAAATAAAAGAACAAACATGAGGAAAAGCGATTGGAAAAGAAAATCAGTGTGGAAAAAGGAAGGCATTTTCTCCATCTTTTCTATAATAAAGGAATAAAGACCAAAGCGGGGCGCCTTTTCTTTTTCTTGCGCTTCACGCAGAAAATAATGATAATAATGATAATAGTAATGTCTTTCCTATTGGCCCAGCGTCCTTTCCCTGCCCCGCTTCTCCTTCCTTCTAAAATAATAATAGTCTTCTTAATACCCCTTTTCCACTAGGGCCAGGACAGCGTCAGGACAAGGCGCGGAATGTAATAATTGCAATCCGCGAACCTTCCGCAACCTGTCCGGACATTCCTGGGAGTGTCCGCACGCTGTCCTAAACCCTTCCTGGTGTTCGGGAAATCAAAATTTGTCCGCATCTAAATTTTGGTCTCGACCAAAATTTCGACGCGGATATTGAATTCCTGACACCTTCGGGACCTTGTCCTAACGATGTCCTGATGATGTCCCGCCCTTCCTAAACCCTTCCGCGTCTTCCGGAAACCATCCGCGATCAGGTCAGCTTCAGGTAGCAAAGAAGAAGCCATGCGGAATGTTTCAGGAACTTGCGGATTGGAATAAGAAGGCAAGCGGACAGTTTCCGGAACGTGCGAACAGGAATAAGAAGGCAAGCGGACTGTTTCAGGAACGTTCGGATTGGAATAGGAAGGCAAGAGGAGTGATTCAGGAATGTGTGCATCCAATGTAATATTTATGGAACGAGTACACAAGTAGCAAAAGCCATTTGTGGTCGAAAAAAAAGGGACAGTATAGGCAGCGCTTGACTTTACGAATAGGACAAATATCATAACAAAATTAATAATACAGGTAAAGATTTCAAATTGAAATTCAAGTTTATATTCCTAATGCATTTTAAGCACTTTGTTTGATCGTGAATGAGATTTTATTGATAAGAAATAATAATAAATGATAGCAAGTTTATGAATATCGCTTTTCTCAGAACGGCTCAAAACGATTTACAGCATATTATTACCCCATGATTCATTTCAATCCCGCATAAAAAGTGCACAACTTCCACACCCTGGGAAGCATTCCTTGCATTCATCGCAGCCTCGAAGTGGCACTTGCAAATTCAAGCATACAATAACTTTCGCATCCAACCGGGTACCCATTTAGCACCTGGGTCGAGAGTGGCAAGGTGTGCAAAATACGTCTTGCCAAAGGACGGTATATAGACCGCGGTGGGAATCGAACATACGACTCTCCGTTTACAAGGCGGGAGTCAGAACCACTACACCACGACTCTTAAAAAAAGACCTTCCTGAAAAAAAGTCGTGCACAGAACATGTTTCTCATAAACATAAAATATGAGCGCGAAGCGCGAACTTCTTTCAAACATCAAGGACGAAAAAGAAAAGACGAAAAGACCTAGGTATTTTTCGTAAAAATGAATAGCGTGCACAATCTTCTTAATTAAACTATTAAAAGCATGAAAAGCGAAATGAACCATTAATTTTTTACAAAATTGACCTAGCTGAAACACTGATATTCTCCCCTTCTGTCAATTTCTTCACTCTTCTTCCTCTTTTCCACTCTTCTTTGCATTTATTCAATTTTTCCTTTTTGCGCAGCCAATAGGGCGTAGCGATCGCATTCGGTCTCCTGGAATTGCCCATTTACATTTTCTTTTTTAGTTTATATTTTAATTGGTACAAGAGGAGGCAAAGGCGATTAGACACTGGATTCACAATTTCGTCCAAAAATTAAAACTGATATTTCTAATCTTACACATTCACAATCTTGGCCAATTATTTTCTGTTCATTATCGCGATTTTTTTTCCTACTATTCTATTTCACCTCATTTCATTCATCTCCTTTGTTTATTCCTATTTCTTTTGTGCTGTTTGTATATCTCTTTAATACTGGGAGGGGTAAGCCAGCAGCAGGGAGAGGAGGGCCGTATTACCACGGCATCCCCCCCTTGTTTTTCTTTTCCACCATATCATTTGTTAAGTTTCCCTTTCCATTTCACTTATATTTCTTCTGTTTGTACTTTTTTAAAGGGGGAAGCAAGACCACCTCGCCCCTTGGTCTGCATGTGCCTGTCTAACTTCCCGTTTTCTTCCTCTTTTGTAAGATATGTATTAATTTGTGGAAAAACTATTAGAAAGTAATGTTATAAAGGGAGCCTCGACTTTTCTATTAACATATGCAGTCTTTTTAAAGTTATCTTAGATCCGAGACAATTTATTGTCATGTATAAAAATGCACAAAATCTGCTTTCAAAAAGTGAATACTATTACACCGACAAACACAATTGTTTTTAGCCTACATATTTCAACAATCAAAAAATGTGAGCGCGAAGCGCGAGCTGAATATTTTTTACATTCCCAGCTAAATACAGGGCATTCTAAGCACCTTTTAAAATCACGAACAGGATAGGGGTATGACTATACACTTGATGTGAGCGCGAAGCACGAGCCGAAACGAAACGAAATTCGACATCTCACGTTTTGTAAATCAGGAAAAGGATGGATAAGTGGATAACATTCCTACATTAATAATTTGATAATCTGATCTGAAACTGGAACAAGATTCGTATCAAAATAAACATGCGTGCGTGTGTTTAGATTCAATCCTAGAATCAGGACATTCTAATTACATTCTTTATCATAATATCAACAATAAGAGCGCGATGCGCGAGCTAAAGATATTTGATTTTCCGATCTAAAAAAAAGTTTAATTTAAGCGCAATTACGAATTGGATATGGGTCGCACTTAATAAATGATGCGAGTGCGACGCGCAAGTTGATATTTTTATCAATACATATATTTCCAGTTGTCGAGAGATGAAACTTGTCGATATTCCGTTCTGAAAAAAAAAACGGACAATGATTATTAGGAAATAATGAAAATATTATTATCTCACTTATTAATCTAATAAGCCCAATGAGGTCGCGAAATTGATATCAGGGCCAGAAAACTGGACATTTTGTAATCATGAATAGGATGCATGGGTTAATATACTTTAAAAAATACTTTAAAAATAATGCGAGCGCAAATTGCGAGCCGAAAATTTTGATAAACTGTCATGAAAGAGGAATTAAAAATAATTTGTTACAATTGATATTGGTATACATAACTCCCCAATCAAAATGCAAGTGCGCAGCTATAGCTAATACTATTCAGAATCAGACCAGCCTAAAAAGGGATATTTTTCAAAAAATTATGGAATACACGAAGAGAATAGTTACTAGACGAATTAAATAATGCTAGTGCGCAGTGCGAGCGGAAAATGTTGATATTTAGACCATAAAATATAGTCATTTACAGAAAACTATAAAATATATTTGTAAATCAAACATTTTAAGCTCAATATAAGCCTATTGAGCAAGTTATGTATCTCATAGATTAGGCAATGCGAGCACAAAGCGAGCAAAAATTTAAAATAGTGACATGAAATCCCCCTCCCCCTCATCTTATTTTATTCACTCGTCTTACTCCTCTTATTTTCCCTTTTCATTTTCTATTCTCTTTTCTCTTCCTTGTCCTCTCTTTCCATTTTTTCTTGTTTGTTCGTTCCAAAAAGTGGGGGGGGGGGCGGGCATTCGATATCAAATGCCCCCCCCCCCCTTTCCAAAAAGTGAGAGGAAGCATTTGCCTGTCCCCCTGGGATTTCCATCAATGTATGCAATCTGATTTGAAATAAAAGAAAATCCTATATAGTCTTTGTAGTCGAAATTTTTTTTTAGATAGCGTACTTTCATGACGAATTACTTCATTCTCGCCTGCTCCTAAATCGGATTTAATAACAAAATTAATGTTTCTTTAAAAAAAAACGCACCCCAAACCCCAAATAACACCCCTAAATTAAAAAAAAAAAAGAACACGATACTTTTCTTGGAGTATTCGCAATTTGTCCGAAAATTATTCTTATTGTCCTCGTCCTTGAATTTACCACTCGTGACGTTGTCCCAAATGTCTCCGGTTCTGTCCTAATACGATCTGCATGCTGTCCGCGCCGAACGGCGGTAAATTTATTTAGATAATCTTGTCCCAGGACAGTCCTAGGACCGTCCTACGACAATACGCAGACAGTCCTGGTCGTGTCCTAGGACAAGATCATTTGCATAATCTTTTACGGAATTTGGTTGCGGACAGCATGCCGAAATGACAGTTTTCCACTAGGGCGCGGACAAGACCAGGAAGGGTTGCGGAAGCAACTTTTGTCATTTCGGCATGCTGTCCGCAACCAAATTCCGTAAAAGATTATGCAAATGATCTTGTCCTAGGACACGACCAGGGCTGTCCGCGTTCTGTCCTACGACATTCATGGGACTGTCCTGGGACAAGATTATCTAAATAAATTTGTCGGCGTTCGGCGCGGACAGCATGCAGATCGTATTAGGACAGAACCGGAGACATTTAGGACAACGTCAGGAGTGGTAAATTCAAGGACTCGGGCAATCAGGATAATTTTCGGACAACTTGCGAATACTCCAAGAAAATTATCGTTCATATATGTTTTTATGAATTTAGGGGTGTTATTTGGGGTTTGGGTGCGGTTTTTTCAAGAAACCTTGATTTGGTTATTAAATCCGATATGGGAGCAGGCGAGAATAAAATAATTTGTCATGAAAGTACGCTATTTTTAAACATTTTTCGACTACAAAGACTATATAGGATTTTCTTTTGATATCAAATGCCCCCCCCCCCCCCCCACCCACTTCTTGGAACGAGCAAAAAGAAAAAAATGAAAAGAGAGGAAAAAGAAAAAGAAGGGAAAAGAGAAGAGAAGAGAAAATGAAGAGGAAAAATAAGAGGAAAAAGACGAGTGAATAAAATAATATGGGGTGGGGGGAATTTCATGTCACTATGTTAAATTTTCGCTCACGCTTTTTGCTCGCATTGCCTAATCTATGAGATACATAACTTGCTCAATAGACTTATATTGAACTTAAAATATCAAGTTTTGAAGTTAATAAACAAAACATTTCTCGGACATTGAGTTTTCAATTTGTTTGATTTATAAATAGATTTTATAGTTTTCTGTAAAATGACTATATTTTATGGTCTAAATATCAAAATTTTTCGCTCGCGCTGCGCACTAGCATTATTTGATTTGTCAAGTAAATATTCTTTTTGTGTATTCCATTTTTTTTTTAAATATCCCTTGTTAGGCTGGTCTGATTGTGAATAGTATCAGCTAAAGCTGCGCGCTTGCATTTTGATTGGGGAGTTATGTATACCTATATCAATTGTAACGAATTATTCTAAATTCCTCTTTCATGACAGTTTATCAGAATTTTCTGCTCGCAATTTGCGCTCGCATTATTTTTGTTAAAAATATATTAACCCATGCATCCTATTCATGATTACAAAATGTCCAGTTTTTCTGACCTTAATATCAATCTCGCTCCCTCATTTGGGCTTCTTAGTATATAAGTAAGATAGTAATATTTTCATGATTTCCTAATAATCATTGTCCGTTTTTTCAGAATGGAATATCGACAAGTTTCATCTCTCGGTTAGTAAGATCATAGTCATATGAAGACAAAAATGTCCTTAAAATGTCCCGGTCGCAACTCAAAATATATGTAATTATAAAAATATCAACTTGCACTTCGCACTCGCATCATTTATTAAGCGTGATCCATATCCAATTCGTAATTGCGCTTAAATTAATTTTTTTTTAGATCTGAAAATCAAACATTTTTAGCTCGCGCTTCGCGCTCTTATTATTGATATTATAATTAAGAATGTAATTAGAATGTCCAGATTCTAGGTCTGAATCTAAACACACGCACGCATGTTTATCTAGATACGAATCTTGTTCTAGTTTCAGATCAGATTATCAAATTATTAATGTAGGAATATTATCCATTTATCCAATTATCCTTCCTTTTCCTGATTTACAAAACATGAGATGTCGAATTTCGTTTCGGCTCGCGCTTACATCAAGTGTATAGTCATACCCCTATGCTGTTCATGATTTTAAAAGGTGCTTAGAATGCTCAGTATTTAGGTCGGAATGTAAAAAAATGTTCAGCTTGCGCTTCGCGCTCGCATTATTTGATCGTTGAAATATGTAGGCTAAAGGAAAGTGTGTTTGTCGGTGTAATATAGTATTCACTTTTTGAAAGCAGATTTTGTGCATTTTTAAGCCCTGAATGATGTGAACAAAGACCACGCATTCATTGACACCCCCCTCAAATCTCTAAAATTTTAGCTTCCCCCACTCCCCCCCCCCCTCTACCCCTCTCTCTCTCTCTCTCTCTCTCACTCTCTCTCTCTCAATTCCTCTTACTAGACATCTGCAATGTTCCATAAATGATCTTTCTGTTTGATCTCAGGATGACGAAGACCCTTTCTTTGTCTTAGATCTGAAGGATGTGGAGAAGAAGCACCACCTATGGAAGCAGGAGTTTCCAAATGTGCAACCATTCTATGGTAAGTCTGAGCCACACCGACGAAAATTACTGCCTCCAGTCCGACCAAAGTTATTACGTTAATATTATTATGTTTTTGGTAACATATTTCGAAAGATCTTGATGAAATACCTCTACAAGTAAAATTTTGTTAGAATCGGTCCCTGAGACCCCAAGATATGATCTCATAAATACATAATCAGCCCAATAAAAGTCAATGTACATGTATTATTGGCCTGTTTCCTTACAAATGTTAAAACCAGGCCAATGATACATTGATTTCAATGGGGCTAATTATGTATTCATGAGGTCATGGTTTTTTTTAGACTTTCGCAAGGCCTTCGATTCCGTAGACCATGAACTTCTGATGCAAAAATTATCTAAATACGGAATACGAGGCACTGAGCTTACCTGGTTTACTAACTACCTAGCCAATCGCAAACAGAGAACAATTGTAAGGGATGCCGAGTCCACATGGGGTACTATAGTAACTGGGGTACCGCAGGGATCAATACTCGGACCCCTCCTATTCTCGATTATGGTGAACGACCTTCCTAAAGTTACCTCAAAAAGTATTGTGATGATGTACGCTGACGATACTTTTATCTTTTACAGTGCAAAGAAAATTGAAGATCTCGAAACTGTACTTAATGAAGATTTGAAACACATCAGTAACTGGGTTAATAATAATGGACTAAGGTTAAACCCCACTAAGACACAATTTATGATTTTTGGAACACCCCAGAAATTAGCAAGTACGAACAGACCCCTTTCATTACATTTGGACAATCATGTAGTACTGCAAGTAGACAGCTACAAATACTTAGGTGTAATCTTAGATCCTGCCCTAAATTGGAAGGATCACTTACAACATGTTAGTAAAAAAATTGGACCTAGATTAGCTCTATTGAGAAGATTGAAACAATTTTTACCACTAGATAGTATCAAGATGCTAGCAAATGCTCTGGTATTGCCATTGTTCGACTACTCCAGCACTGCTTGGTCAAATTGTGCCATTGCGACCAAAGAGTCGCTTGTGAAACAACATAAAAGAATGCCACGAATTGTCCTTGGAGTTGGTACACGTACTTCCACAGATTATGTTTTGAGTCAGTTGAACTGGACATCAATTGAAAATCGGTGGAAAATGCAAAGATGTAAGCTGGTATACAACGCTATAAATGGACAGGCACCAAAATACCTGACCAATTTATTTGACAAAGCGAATTCTATTCATGGTTACAGAACCAGAGCTGCAATAACTGATGGACTTTTGATACCAAAAGCAAGGAAAATATCTGGCAAACAAGCTTTTTCCCATGTTGGTGCAGTGGAGTGGAATCGTTTACCGCATGATGTAAGGCAGGCACCCTCTAAACACACAATTACTGAAAGATTCTGGAAAGTGACCCAAAACTAGGTAACGCCCCTCATGAAATTCCTTTAGTAAATGACTAACTCACCTAATACAGTAAAATATATCTTACATATCTATATTTCTAACCAATTTTAGTATACCAATAAACAATTTCACGTGCCTGACACCATGTGGTTGCTGATTCCACTCCACTGAACTATATGTAGATGACAATAAGTTTTATGTACATGTTCTGTAATTGTTTTCTAATGTATTTTTTGTTGTTGTATTCCAGGGCCTCTAAGTATAACAGTGTTTGAACCACTGACAGAGTCACCCTGGTAAAATAAGACGTAATAAATAAAATAAATGAATATCTAAGGCTCCCATGGACCGATTCCCAACAAATTTGATTTGTGGAGGTATTTCATCATGATCTTTCGAAATATGTCATCAAAAATGCTCAAATGCGAAAAAAAACATTGTGATGTCATCACTTCTATACTCTATAACTTATTGTGTACGTTAAAACGTTTCTTTCAGCTGTTAAATGCAACTCCAACAGAAGAGTACTAGAAATGTTAGCTATACTTGGAGCTGGTTTTGATTGTGCGAGCAAGGTAGGCATGAACGGTAATAAATATATGTGTTCATTCTCTATTCATTTGGGATTGTTGTGTTGCTACGAGAAAACACTGGGTTGTGTTGGTATTCCATTTCTTGATCACATCTTTCAATTTCAGGGATCGAAGCCCCAGCCCAGCCAACATTATATATATATATATATGTATTTGTAAAGCAGGCCTCTGGCTTGAATGTGACTACCCTGCTTTTTATAAAGAAAACATGAATAAATTAATATATGTGTGTGTGTGTTTGTGTGTGCTATCATCGTGAATATTTCAGCTACAGTGTACATGTATATAACATTCGGTGGGTCATTCACTTTTAATACTTATTCTTCTGAAGCAGTTGTCAAATAGCTCGAATATTCATAATCTTGGTATATATTTAATTTCTCTTCTTATGATCTGTGCATCCTTGTCATGCTAATATTTCATTTCATGGAAATGTTTCAACATTTGAAATTGACGTATTCTTCGTTTAATTTTCCTTTCTATTTCTTTTTTTTTTAATATGTTAATATAATTCTTTCCTCTATGACAAATGATGTTTGCTATGATATAGGACAATTACTAAAAAATAATTGTTTACTTGTAAGCGGGAAATAATGTCACTAATACCACGATTAAACAATCAAAGCGTTAACCGATACTTACCCCGATCTAAAACAAACACTTGGCCTCATTACGATTTATGATTTTCGCAATAAACCTGAAAATATGCGTCATCCCACGCCCATAAATCTGGATGATAACTGGTTGATCATTGGTTGTCTCCGGTCTCAGCAATATAAGAAAACTTGTAATTTTGTTGCCACTGCTCTGTTAATTAACCAAACACGATCTATTGAATATTATTGATTTTAACCTTCTGTTTACACAGTAAAATACTGTATGAAATTTCATACAACGCTATTTACCATGTTTACTATATGAATCTTACAGTAGTTGCTTGAATTATTGAGAGTTCAATACTTAGAATCAAACTTTGTTGTTCAAGAAATTAAACACTTGTTTGAACTGTTTAAGAATTACTGTAAGATTCATATATTGAACAGCATTGCATAATTTTTATACAACGTTTTTACTGTGTAGAATATTACTTACATGCAATATAGTTTAGTAATTCTCTCAGAAAATTTATTTATTTTCTTTGAGACTAGAAAATGTTGTTAAAAGTTTTTCCCTATTCAAATGCTATTTCCATTCTCTCGTACTGAACAAATCCCATGGAACGACTATTATTTCTTTTCATTTCATTTTATTTATTTTTATGTTTCTCGTTTGACATTTTGTTTCACGTTAAAAGAAAGCAACAACGATAATACAAAATATAAAATTATAGACAATTGGAAAATATATAAGCAACATGATTAATCAGTTATTGATTTACGTGTATAAAGTCAAAGAAATATGATGGGACCTACATAAAAGCAAGCTTCTATAACTGAGGGTCCGATGAAAAATGTGTATGTAATACAGACAGACATATAAAATCTAATGACATTAAAACGGATAGAAATTAATGTAATGGCATTAAAGTGTAAATGCACCCTGACAAAAAAAAGAGATTATTGTAAAAATAGCAGAAAAAACAACAAAAAATACAGGTAAAGGTTTGAGGAAATTCTATCAAAGATTTTTTTTAAAGTTATTCAATTTATATTTTTTATTTGTGACGTCATATGCGAGCAACCTCCCATGTATCGTAAATTAAATTGGTTTTATTGTATCTTTAGTATACCAACAGACAAATTCATTCAAATCCGCTCCTGAAAAAAGTCATCACGAGCCATTTAAAAAATAAATTTATTCATTTTATGTTACACAACATAATAGGACAGCTGCTCGTATATGACGTCACAAATCAAATCTTAAAAATCAAGTAGCTTTCTCAATCTTTAATGGATTTTTCTTCAAACGTTCACCAATGTTGTTCATATTTTCTGCTATTTTTTAATAAACTTTTCGTCAGACTGTCTTTCCCTTTATACCAGTTTGATGTTCGTTTAAATACAGAATTTGAAAACAGGAGGAGGCTCAACATGCATGAAATCACATTTTGATGGCAATTTTTACGTTTTTGGACACCATTGCCATGTGAAAGGAGGGATAATTAGGGTTAAAGCACTTTCAACCAGGTTCCACGGCCCCTGTGGAACAGGAACATTACTATATATGCATATTGCTGAAAATGATCTCTATAATCGTATGGGCTGTGTTTTACTGTTTATCACCATGCGGGTACTTATCATTTTTCATGAAGATCATACATCTATTTGCCTGTCTGTCTTTACTCTTTTTATGTTTGTATTATTTTACCGCATCATCATTATTGATGACATCGCGAGGAAGGCCTACATATTTACCAGTACATGCATGACATGTGGAATGAATGAAATAAAACAGAATTACCATCCCTTTAGGGTAAAATGTTTACCACCACGAGGGTAAATATGTGTCCAATCAATTTTGGGCTGTATTTTACCCAAATGCGGGAAGCATATTGCCCAGTAAGGTTAAAAAAAATAAGCAGCAATTACTTTAGAATGGGCAAAATTTTCATCGCACTGGAAAAATAAAAATGCCTGAAATAAATGCCCATTGTTGCCTGGACACATAATTACCCTCATAGAGCACTTTTACCCAATATTTTTAGAGAGCACTTCTATTATCAATATAACTAATATATGATATATATCATCATTTTGTTATTATCGATATTATCTCTACTGTTATTGTCATGTTTGTTAAAATAATCTTCATCTTGATCATCATTATCATTTATTATCCATATTATCACAATTGTTATTATTATTACACTCTTAAAATAGTTGGGCAAAAGAATGCCCAACTTTTAACCAACCCTGAGCAACATACTGTCCACACAACTATTAGTTAAAATTTGCCCAAATTGGGTGATAAAAACTGATAATTGGGTAACAGATTTGCTCAATTGGATAATAATTGCTCAGAATATATATTTTTTTGCCAACATACATAACGCAATACAGTGGACAGTATGTTGCCCAACATTTTAAGTGTGTACCATTATTATTGTTATTATTATCATTATTATTTAAATTATTGTTCTTATCATTAAGTATTCTTATAATAACTATTATTATTACTATTATTATTATGTATTTTGTTATTGCTGTTATCATTGCTTTCATTATCATTATCATTAGGATAGAAGTAATCGAAGTAGTTGTAGTAGTAGTAGTAGTAGTAGTAGTAGGAGTAGTATAGGTATTGTTATTAAGTATTATTGTAATTATTATTGTTATGATCATTATTATGATCATCAAATAATTGATTTTGAGGCCTCTTGGAGTGTCAGTGACGGACAATACAAGTCCTACAATTACTGACTTTTCACTCTCCTTCTCTCTCTCTCTCTCTTTCTTTCTTTCTTTCTTTCTAAAATGTTACCTTCATTTTTCACCCCCCCCCCTTCCAGGCGGAGTTACAGCAGGTGCTTGATCTAGGCGTTCAGCCTAATAGGATCATATATGCACACCCATGCAAAGCCAAATCACACCTCATGTTCGCCAAGGAGAACGATGTCCGACTCATGACGTTCGACAACGAGGACGAGCTCGTCAAAATAAAAGAAGTCTTTCCAAAAGCGAGGTTAGATCGACAAAAGATGTTACGTTATCACATTTAGGTGCACTTCTTTCAGGTTTTTTTTTCAAACTTGCTTCTTAGTTTTCATTTTGAAAAGGAAAATTCCTTTTTGTTTGTTTCGAATTACCACCATTTAATATACCTGCCATATGCTGTTATACTAACTACCACCATGATTACGGCCATGACAAGGCAGATTTGTAAAATAAGGAGGACAATAAACTGATAAACATTTATTGACAGATCTTCTCTTGGTCTTACTGGTGGTTTCAGAAATCTGCTGGCAAGATGACATCATTTTAATCTGTTAAAAGAAATGCCTTACATCTAAGTTTCATTTGCACTTGTCAATTGATAAGAGTTCAAATCAATCAAGAAAGTTCATGTAAATCTTCAACAAAACTGGATGAATATTGACGAGGAATGGTGGTATTGGAATAATTATAGTACTTATTTTCAAGGGACTCATGGGAGATGACGTCATCCGTTTTCTCATTGCTAATCCATGATGGCGTATACCATCGAGGGTCCCCGATCCCGATTTTTTTCTTTAAAAATGTATTTTCTTTTATCTGACTGTATACCTACGTCAATTGAGGACTTTCCAATTAGCCTACAATATACGATAATTCTTCGGAATATTTTTTAACGTTTTTTGTGTAAGATTTTTAAAGGGTTTATCAAGTGTGCTAAACAAGTTGATTTAGTACCGTACAGATGCTGATAATAAATAATGGTGATAAATGTGTTCAGATGTTTATAAAGCAATCTATAGCAATTCATTTATAATTAGAGTTCGTATTCATACTCAAGTTTACAAGTAGGCTTATCCCACTCACATGACCTGTATATAGATTAGCTGTTTGAATTATAATGCCGGGATCATATGTCAATGAAATTCAGTATATATTATATATATATTGTAAAAGAAATGGACGAAGAGAAAAATGGTAGGCGTAGCTTAAATCAAGGATCCCCAGAGCTATCTGCCCTTTGGAAAATTGGTAATGCCGAAAAAATGTCTCTGCCGGGAATCGAACCCGGGTCCCCAGCTTTGAACGCCGGTGCCTTAACCACTAGACCACAGAGACGGGTTAATGGCTAGGCCGACCCCGATCCGATTGACCGGCAGATAGACAGATTTTTGACACTATACCAATTATAATTTTCTTTGTCGGGTGTAGGTGGGTTTTGAACAATGACAAGCCGCCATGCCTCAGCTGGATCAAAGCTATTCCTTTGATACAGTACACGTATGGGAGAAAGAATACAGATGTGTGAAGTTATACATCATGGTACAACAGCTTTGGCAACTCTTTTTTTATTTTAAATATTGTGAAAGAAAATTATAATTGGTATAGTGTCGAAAATCTGTCTATCTGACGGTCAATCGGATCGGGGTCGGCCTAGCCACTAACCCGTCTAGCCGCGGCGTTCAAAGCTGGGGGCCCGGGTTCGATTCCCGGCAGAGACATTTTTTCGGCATCACCAATTTTCCCAAAGGGCAGATAGCTTTGGGGAACCTTGATATAAGCAACGCCAACCATTGTTCGCTTCATCCATTTCTTTCACAATATATATATATATATATATATATATATATATATATATATATATATATATATAACAAAAAAAAACAATTCAAAATAGTTCAAATTGGTGAAGCTTTTTTCAGTACTTTTTATTCAATGTTTATACTTTACATATTTCAATAAAAAGAAAAAAACAAGAATAGCACCGCGAAAAGTACATTTAAGCAAAATAGCGCCATGGGAATAAAGTGAAGGTAAAGAAAATAAACAGTTGAATGAAATATCAAAGAGAAAATAAAAATATAAAGGAAGTTAAAAGAAAACAATCGTGTTTGTATCTTTATATATATATGTAATGTACATGTAAGTATCCTTGTTTGGCGTCACCTATGCCACGTGGAAGTCGAAAAACAATATCCTTGATGACGGTTTAGTAGTTCATCTGGCAAATTTTTTGATCTTCATCAAGACCATGAAAAATAAAAAAATGAAAGTGATCCTTTTTACAGTGTCTTCATTCCGAAGATACAAGTCACTTTTGATTGAAATTTGAAATTGCTCAAACTAGGCAAACTGCATGATCGAATGGCATATTGGGTAACACATCACCAGCATAAAATCATAATTTAACGATTTTCTTTAAAAAAAAAAAAAACGGTTACAACTTTGTATCAATAAACACAGAATTTACTTCCGCGTATTAATTTTTTTTCGAATTGCCCCCCCCCCCCCAAAAAAAAAAAAAAAAAAAATACGCGAATATAATAAATTTAGTTTGTTATGTTATTGAATACTAATTGCGCAGTAACGACAGATTTCAATACTTAAAAATGCAATTTATTCTCCATCGCCATGCTTTCTCGTAAATAGGAAGGTATTTTCAGCAGCAAAGTTATTCAAAGTCATTCAATATGCTCAATAAATTGTATACATGATTGTATACCATGTTCATGATGTTATAGATATAACTACTAATTTTCCATCTAAAGCATACTTATAAAAAAGCTACGCTCCTTTGCATGCAAATGATCATCGAGGATCGCGGAATCGCAATAAATTGTATAGTTCATGTGTATCATGTTTATGATTTTAAGTATTTTGCTTTGTTTCATTGTTCCTTTTGAATGAGTATTTATCATTAGAAGAAAGGAATGGTACCGATTTGTATGTTTGTTCTAACATCAGTTTATACTCGTACCAAATGAACAAGTGAGGGTCTTTAAACCGAAAGAAATTCATTTCAACATTTCTTAATGTCTTACGCTGTTTGGGAGTAATCCCACTACCCCCCCCCCCCCGCGCCGGTGTACCGGCGGATCCTGCGCCTGGCAGATACTGTTCTAGGCACCAAATCCGCCGGCGGATCGTGTTCTACTCTGGCGGATTCAGTACCACTCTCTTCGGAAGATATCGTTCTTGCGCTATCGCGATATCCTTCATTCACATACGTCACGTGGTACGAGAAAACTAGTCAAAAGCGGTAGATTTTATCAATTAAAGCTTGCAGAAAAAGATATTTATGTTATCTCTATGTGATATGAGTGAAAAAATAAAATGCGTAATCTGAAAGGGGAAAATAACGCATTTTCTTGTTACAACTCTATGGAATTACACCACTTCTAACATTGCGAGGCCGGTGAAAGCATTTTCGAAACCCGATATATTCAGCTGTAAGCGATGACTGCATGAAACTTGCATTTCTGTTTTTAGTTTAAATTAATAGCTTTCGATTTGTCTGATTTATCAATTAAATTTTGGGGTCTGGTCTGGGTCTTTAAATAGTCCACACTTATGGGACTATTCAACTGTCAATGTCTGCTGCACTACTAGTATACAAATAATTTTCCCCCAAGATAATGCTTGTATTCAAATAACATGCATTTGTTAATTTATTTCATACCTATTAATTTATTGCAGTATGAAAAATCCTTCTTATCACAATTTTAGGGATAAATTGGGCACAATATGCATCGATTAATACACTGAGTATTAAATGAAGGCAAACAATGGCAGTTTCGATAATTAAAATCAGTATTTTGTATTAAAGGGATGGTCTGGGCTGAAAATATTCATATCTTAATACATAGAGTAGAATTCACTGAGCAAAATGCTGAAAATTTCATCAACATCGGATAACAAATAATAAAGTTATTGAAGTTTAAAGTTTAGCAATATTTTGTGAAAACAGTCGTCATGAATATTCATTAGATGGGCTGATGATGTCACATCTCCACTTTCCGTTTTCTTATGTTATTACATAAAATCATATTTTTTTCATTATTTCATACTTGTGTGAACAATATGTCTCTTTTATAATGAAATAAGTTGCAGCAATAAATATCTAATGCACTAAATCAATTGTCAATTCAATTTTTCTAGTTCTTAGAGGAAAAAAATTGAATAAACCTAATTTCATATAATAAAATACAAAAGAACAAGTGGAGATGTGACATCATCAGCCCACCTAATGAATATTCATGACGACTGTTTTCACAAAATATTGCTAAACTTTAAAATTCAATAACTTTGTTATTTGTTATCCGATTTTGATGAAATTTTCGGCATTTTGCTCAGTGAATTCTACTCTATTTGTTAAGCTATAAATACTTTCAGCCCGGACCATCGCTTTAAGCTTTCTAGAGGGAAGTATAAATAATGATCACTGCAAATGAAATTCTTGATTTACGAAATTCCAATGTATTACTATTATTTCCTCCACATTTTCTCGTATATTTTTTTTTATTTTCTCTCCCTCCCCTTCCTCTTTCTGTTTCTTCTTTTTGGTGCTATATTACCCACGCGTATACGCCCCAGATATATTATTCATAATGTGCCAGGAAGGTAACGAAACTGGAAAAGAGGCAAAAGGGGCGAAATGAGCAGGGATAGAAAGAAAGGCAAAACAAATAAAGAAATGAAAACCAGGAGGGTATAGTGAAAAACAAAAGATATAAAGAAGAAATTATATTTCTCTAAAGATCCCATATTGATCTTAAAATTAGATGACTGAGAGGTAAATTAGGGAGCACCAAACGGTACGTGGCGTATCTAACTTTTGTCCGGGTGAACTTCCGGTCCCCTTTAATTAATTCAGATTCCTTAACATTGAAAAAAAAAGAATTTTTTTTTTATTCTTTTTTTTAAATACATGAAAAATTAAATATAGGCTTACAATTAACTACATAAGAAGTTGATCACGTTTTGACATTCTTTTTTGATGTTTGTTAGAAATATCAAATTTATGTTTTTACCAAAAATTAGCATTCTACAAGCAATAATATTATGAGCAAACAGCAAAACATAATTGTTTTCATACATAATTTGCATCATTTATTTTGAAATATGAAGTTTTAACTTGTTGACATTTTTCTAAACATTTGTAGTTTAAAAAACCTATAGGCCTATATGGGGTGCAAATTTTCGCCAAACAGTCTGGCAAACTGACACTAAACATGGTGTGAAAAAGCACAGTTAAAGAGGTCGATGCATACTGCGGACTGAAAAAAGGAATAAAAATTCACAAAATAGAATGATGAAAATTTCATCAAAATCTTATAATAAATAGCATAGTTTTGGCGTGCCAGGTCTATGTAATACATGAAATATCGAGACATCATTTCTCCTATTAATCCTCATCCCCATCGAGCCCTTTGTCAAAAGCTGTATGGATCCGCCCCTGAATAAGAATTCACTAAAGGCGGACGAACCCGCCCCCCCCCCCCCATCGCGATCGAGCTGCAGAGCCGCGCATGCGCGCGCTGCCGAGGTTGTCTGTCCAAATCAACATTAAACGTATAGTCAATAGAACCAAATCCGCCGAGGAACCAAATCTGCAAACATCAAGCCGCGTCAAACCCGGCGGATATGGTTCCGATTAAAAACGATATCGGCCATTTAAAACCATATCTGCCGGCGGATACGGTATCCGCCGGTGGAACCAAATCCGCCGCTACACCGGCGCCGCGTTTCCGTTTTACACCCTGGCGAAGGCAATCTCCGCAAAAATAGCTACAAAGCGACTAGTGAAGAGTCTAAAGTTTGTTTACATTATCAGCTGGGCGCGCGATGCAAAAGTCCGCATCGAAGATATCTGCAGAACATGTGCAAATGCAGCTAAGCTTATTACTATTGTAAAGATGGAAAGGGATAACGATGGTAGATACCTTACATTCGACTGTGAATTAGATGGAGTTAGAATGATATTAGGAAATGTTTATTTCCAACTAGGAACAAGGCAAATGAGCAAATAGAAGAGTCCTGCAAAAGATCAATATCATTATAAATAAAAATTCTCTCAGTCATGTTATTATATTAGGTGGTGATTTTAATATGATATTAGATGATAAATTAGATGATAAGGGGTCAACCATACAGGTGAAATCTAGATTTAATACAGAATTTTTGGAGTTCATGGACAAATTTCAATTAATAGATATTTGGAGGAAAATATATCCAGGAAAACAACAGTTTTCTTTAAGACAGAAGACACTCCCTATTCAAAGTAGGCTAGATTATTGGATAATATCAAAAGAAGTTGAAACATTGGTGCTGGAATATGACATTTTACCGTAACTCCAGACCATTCTGGAATCTTGCTTACCTGTAGTAGTGGAAAAAAAGAAGTGAAGCGAGGTCCTTCATATTGGAAATTCAATTATTATGATAAAGAATATATGTTCTGCTATGAAAAATGAGATTCTTAGTTCAGTGGAAAAAGCAACACAGAAATGTCTTTTCTAATTACTCATTGTTTTGGGGCTTTATTAGATTAAAGATTAGAGAGTGTACTCGAAAATATTCTAAAGAAAAGGCACGAGAAAGAAATAAGCTGATTTTAGAGTCCAAAGTGAAAGACTTATGGGGCGTTGCAAGAAAGTTATGTTGCAATTGATTGCAAATCGACTGCAACTTTGCAGCCGATTCCGATCGACTGCAACTAGCAATCAATCGCCAATTTGCGTTGCAAGAAAAAGGCTTGCGATTGAACGCAAGTTGCAGCTGACCTGCAGACGATTTGCAGCTGTAAACAGGGTCTGCAGCACAAGACTAGCCGAAAAAGCAAAATAATGGCTTGCAACAATCCTGTTTGTGGAAGAGAGTAAGTAGAAAATATTCATTTTTCAGACAATTCTTTCTCCATTATGTATGTTTTTAGAGAATTTATATATTTTAGACCTATGCCAGGGAAAAAAATTATTCTGAAAAAAGTGAAAATGTATCTTTATCGCCGGTCGAAATTTCACCTTCAACAAATTTTCTACCGTACAATTTCAATCCCAGTCCCACACTTGACTTTTTGTGTCGGTAATGCACGGTTGTATCAACAACACGGCAGGTCTTGTATTGTACATATGTTTATTATCATCATGTTTGATTCTTGTTACCTTGGTATTTTTTTCTTATGCCTATTATTGCCATTGTTGTAAGTTGTTATATTTCTTCTATGCCCCCAGGAGGGGCCGTCAAAGAAATAAAATCATTGTCATTGTCATTGTCATTGTCATTGTCATTGCCGGTGCAGTGCTGTTAAAAATCACCCAGAAGCAAGTAAATGTGTAGGCTCTAATTATGTATGAAACATCGAAAATGACCTTTAAAGATTATTTTTGTTCCTATTTGAAATGATTTTTAAAGTTATATATCGGTTTCAACGGCGAATAGCCATCCAGTAAATAGAAATTAAAGACTTCCATTACACTCTCGACATTTCCCCAAAAAAAAATTCCTCTCCATTTGACTCTCTTTTTTTAAGAGTCTGTCTAACGTTACCTCGAGCGAAGTTCGTGCAGGCCCTACTCCACTTCACTACTGCTACACTACGCTCCACCTACCCGAACTTCGAGACTGAACTCTACATATTTCGAGTGACAAAGGTGGGATTTAATGGGGGGAAAATATAAAATTCATGCAACATCACTATCTTTAAAAACAATTAAAACTAATATTCTTACTTTTCACCAAGTTTCACTTCTTTTCCATGCTTCTATCAGTCTAAAAATGAGTGATTTAGAGCCAACATGAAGTTCCTCACACAAATAACTAATTCGCTATTATCGCACGTGCATGCAATGTTTTGAAATTGGCAGCAAATTATTTATACGTGTGAGGAACTTCATGTTGGCTCTAAATCACCCATTTTTACACTGATAGAAGCATGGAAAAGAAGTGAAACTTGGTGTAAAGTAAGAATATTAAATTTAATTGTTTTTAAAGATCGTGATGTTGCATGAATTTTATATTCCCCCCCCCCCCCCATAAAATCCCACCTTTGTCACTCGGAATATCAGATAGAGTTCACGGTCTCGAAGTTCGGGTAGGTGGAGCGTAGTGTAGCGGTAGTGAAGTGGAGTGGAGCCTGCACGAACTTCGCTCGAGGTAGTCTACCGTTAACCTCCCTTTTTATGACTTTCCTTGGCCTGGCCTGGGATAAAGTGAAAATTTTGCTGTGTCGACTTTTGTCTTTGGAGGATAAAAAAATATATATTTATTATTATTGTTTTTTTTCTATTTGGGGGGGGGGTTCTCCAGACTCCGTATATCTCGCCAGACAAGAAAAAAAAACAAAGGTATAGGGGGTCTACATGTATTGGGCTACTTTTCAGAATCTATTGGCCACATCTGCCACATTCTTGGGGAAGTTTTAACATTGAATAGGATGTTGCCCGCCCAGGGCTCTTTTTTTAATATTCTTACGGGCAGATTGCACAAGAGGTTCTTAGCAAGGACAGTCTATTTGTGTCGTTGATTTGTAATGATGTGCCGTATGAGTCACATTTTTAATATCCATCTCATATAAATATAAAAAGATATACATGTAAATACATTTATTTTTTTGATTCAATATGTAGATCTACTATGCCGGGGGGGGGAGGTACTTAGATTTGGTTTGGACAAAGGTGTACGGCTGTAAGTTCGAAACCCGTACCCATATTTACAGGTCATTTTGGCTAAAAAGGTACCCATTATTAGGGATTCATTACAGGGGCGGATCCAGGATTTCCAAAAGGGGGGGGCACATTTTCGACTGGAAAACTTGACAAGCAAAAAAAAAAAAAAGGTTATCGCCCAAAATGTAAGGTCATTTTGGATTTGCACCTAAGACATTGGAGTAGAATATGGACCCATGTTTAAGGACATTATCTAAAAATTGGGCCATGCTTAGGGATTTTCCAGCATAAAACCATACGCCATGTTTAGGGATTTCTTCAAAAAAGGCGACCCATTCCTGCGGCATATCCCCATATGCCTTATCTCGTGAGTACCCCCCCCCCCCCCCGGGCTACTATGTAGCTGACTCTTGGTTTTTATGCAAGCACATGAGGTGCTATATAGATGACATATTTTTTTCACTTTAAATTGTTTAATGGATGATTACAATGCTTTTCCAGGTGCTTTCAGTTAAAGGGTGTCTCATTATTAATATTGAATGCATAATCATGATTTTTTTTTTACATCTTTCCACATCAAGCACAATACTCGGGGGTGGGGGGGGGGGCATATGGCATATGGTCCCCCTTGACATTTTTCAGAATAAATCTGCCACTCAAAATTTTATTTCCGCACCGCTGACTGACGTTTTACTTTCAAGTCTCACACAACTTTTGATACTAAATTTGCCTTTCCCAGGTACAGGGTCAGGAAATTTTGCAACATTATGTTTGTTTAAGTACATGTCAGACAGAAATATGATTACATCTAAAAAGTAAATATTCATAACTGGGTAATTTTTTTTTATTGACAATAGTAATTTAATGTCACTGATGAACGTTGTCTTGAAAATAATTAAAAAAAAAATTTAAGAAGTTAAGAAAAAATATTTATAAAAAAACATGAATAGAAAGGAATTTATTTTGATACCAGATTTTTTAAAGTAAAGTTGTTAGGATTGCTCTAGAAAAGAATATGTACACCAAAGTTTGGCATTCTATTACGAGCTTTTTTTTAGTAAATTAAAGCAAAAGGTAGGATTTCATAATTTTTTTAATTGCGCCGCCAATGGCTGAGGAACCATAGTGCCCCTCCCCAGGCCAGAAGTGACTTTAATCAAAACACCCTTGGACTACTATTATGATTAACACACTGGCAACTGAGCTTAACTTGTATATTAATTTCATGAATATGTTTTATCTCTTTGCTTTTTGCTTTTAATTGCTTACTACAGTTATGACAAAGAAGTCTGGAACCTCAGAACCACCATAACTGTGTCTGCTACAATGTGTGTTCTTGCAACCAGCTGATTGATTCATTTTATCAACTCTTGAATGGTAGGTTACATGTAAACTGTATTATTATTAATAATTCACCATGATCGTAATGGGGATGAGGGTGAAATCTGTACACATTGACCCAAGGATAATGCAAAATGAAAAAGGCTAACACAAATCTCTATCTTGACTGGACTTCTCAGCAATGAAGACATCCCATTGATGGGGGGAGGGGAGGGGGTGGTTGTGCTCATCCAAGGTGTACTGTATGAAAGTGTGTATTTTGCTTTCATTGATTTAATTTATTGCATATTTTAATTTCCATGATTCTTTTATTTGGGGAAAAACAATCAGTTCACACTTTTTTAGATTACTTCATGGCAAATTGCCAATTACTATGGTCTCAGGAGTAAGCCACTATCCCTCTATCATATCATCATTTGGGTGCAAACAACGCCCTTACCAGCAGACATAGGGGCATTTCTGCACCGATGGGTGCACACAAATGTTTTGCTAAGGGCGTTCTTGCACTGAAAGGACAAAATTTGAACTAACCCAAGCTATGTATAGTTATGGGCTTGCATTATTTCCCATATTATTATTTTTTTATGAACAGGTTGATTATCAGAACTGAATTCAGAGCTGCTCCTGTCTGTAGCAGGGGCCGCGGAACCGGGGGGGGGGGGGCTGGGGGGGCTTCAGCCCCCCCCCCCCACTTTTTTCCAAAACCGTGTACAAAAACATAAAAATGACCATATGATTGTTATTTTTAGCATGGTCAGCCCCCCCCCCCCCACACTTTTGGCTCAGCCCCCCCACTTTGAAAACCGTTCCGCGGCCCCTGTGTAGTAACATCATTATAAGAGTGGACTACAGAATGAGGGCGTTGCTTGTTTAAAAACTTCACTCCATGGAGCTCTCCAAATTCATCTCAAATTAGACTGCTTCTGGAAACCAGATTTGTTCCTTCAAGCAGAGACGCTTGTGGCTTTCCTGACTGGACTTCTATGGATTCTTCATGCCAACCTTAAGAACTGTGGTCTTCTGCATGATACACATCAATTTCAAACAAGACATTCTGTGGTGAAACACTTGATGTAGATGATATGAAATTTAACTGAATATAACTGAATCTCAGAAGTAATTCCTCGGGAGCAAGAAACATTGAAAAATGAAAATAAAAGGTCCATCAATAATGAATGTCTTGAGCAGTGTTCTTTTTTGTGCACAGATCAATGGATCTTTTCAAGTCCAAGCAGGGATGTAGTCAATGCTGACCTCGAGGCAACATTTTGCTGGCCTTGGTCCGAGTCACTGTACAGAATCTATGGGAAGTTCTCTCAAGCTGCCTCATGACTCGGAAGAATCAGCCTCGACCTCATCTCTGTATGCAAGTGTGATATATATCTACGATGCAATCTCATGATTAAAGAGAGAGAAACAAGAGAGCTTCAGATTTTGAAGTGTAGCAATCTCCTGAAATGCATGTTTTATTTGAAAATCAAACTAAAATAACTTAATTGGGCATGTTATTCATTATGATATGTATGAATGAAAGCATTTAAGCAATTTAGTGCTCTTGCAAAACATATTCTGAGTTGTATTTACTGCAAACGCTCAGAAATATTGATAAGCATTTGCCAGTGCATGAAGTGTTTTAATAAAGAGTGGCTTTTGTGCCTATGGAGAGTTATTATTTTTTCAACATTTCTTCATACAAATTATTTCAGAAATCACAATTTGAATATTCCATGACCTCTGATAACAAGAGCAGAATATTTTTGGTGATTGACACACTTTAAAATGATATTAGGAGAGAATGTACTGAAATTGTGTGAAAATAATGGCATGATTGCTGAAGAGGCCTATAAAGATTGAAAATAACATTATTTCAAGTTTTTCTTGAAAAAAAACCCATGGAAAATTGAAAATGGCATAATTTACACAAGTTTTCAAAACAAAATACAAAAAAAAAAATTTTGCAGAATTTTTAGTACACAAGCCTATGGACAATCAATTGAACGTAAATCGAACGCAAATTTTGCGCATCCTCCAAAATCTTACATAAGTTACGTTCGATTTGCAATCAATTGCAAAGCTTGCGCTTGATCTACGTTTAATTGATCAAACGCAACTTCTTCTTGCAACAGGATTGAACGTAACTTGCGTTCAATTGCAGATTTGCGTTTAATCGGAGGACTTACGCTCAATTTTGGGAGTTGCGTTCGATTTGCGTTCAATCGCAAGTTTCTTGCAACACCCCATTAGAACAGCAAATTGCTGTGAATAACTGATGTTTTGCGGAAGAATTTGGAGGAAAAAAGAGAACTCCTTAAGAAGTTATCTGACTTTGGCCTTGATGGTCTCAAAGTAAGGTCACGCGGGGCCTGGAGTGAAAAAGGGGGAAAGAATTTTGCATTTTTGAACAACTTGTGTTATCAAACAAACGTAAATCTGAGATTCATAAATTAATAGGTGAAGATAATCAGATACATAGCGACAAAGATGAAATTCTAAGAATCATCAAATTATTCTACAGTTCCTTATATTCTTGTAAGAGTTTGCAATGATGTTGAAAATTTACTGAAAAAATCCCTTTCATCCAAGGTATTACTTAATTATCAGAAGACAATAAAAAATAGATGTGAAGGTAAATTAAGCAAAAGTGAATGTTTTGAGGCTTTGAAAAGCATGCAACTTAATGAATCCCCAAACAGAATTCTACTCCACGTTTTGGTGTGTAATTGATGACCTATTGGTTGATTGTTTAAATGAAACTTTTGAAAAAGGTGAGTTGTCTGCATCACAGAAATGGAGAAATCACTCTAATTGAAAAAGTAGGTAATTAAAAAACTATAGTTCTTGCCAAAAGAATTAAAGAGATTCTCCCCGAAATTATACAGGTTGACCAGGTTTATGGATACATTAATAATCGAAATATAGGCGAAGCAGTTCGTCTTTATATTGATGATATTTTGTTTCAGGCTTTGAATAACAATATAAAAAGCTCTTTATTAGCGGTGGATTTTGAAAAAGCATTTGACTCTGTATCGCATGAGTTCATACGAAATGTATTAGAAATGTTTGGATTTGGTGTATCTTTTAGACAGTGGATCAAAACTTTGTATAGTGGAGCATGTAGTTGTGTTATGAATGGTGGCTTCACAACTGGTTATTTTGATATACAGAGGGAAGTAAGACAGGGAGATCCCCTCTCGCCTTACATTTTTATTTTATCTATTGAATTACTTGCAAATGTTATAACAAATTATACAGGGGTTAGGGGTATTTTATTGGCTCAGAATGAAGTTAAACAAGTGCTGTATGCTGATGATGTGTCGATTTTTGTACGAGATGAACGGTCCTTAGAAAGACTTGAATTACTTTTTGATGTTTTTGGTAAATTAAGTGGTCTCATATTAAACAAGGATAAAAGAAATTTAATGAGATTAGGAATTAACCAGTACAAACCAGGACTCTGTCCCAAAAGGATGGAGTATGGTTAAAGAAGTGAAGATTTTGGGAATATATTTTACCATGGATGTGAAGGTCAAAGAAGAAATGAACTACAAAGAAATATTAAGCAAAATAAAATAGCTATTGAGTTTGTGGAAGCAAAGAGATTTGACCATATTAGGGAAAATTCATCTTCTAAAAACGTATGCACTTTCAAAACTGATTTATGTCTCATCTTTGATTGTGGCCCCGAAGTGGGTTTATGTGGAAATAGAAAGAATCACATTCTAATTCATTTGGAATGGACAAGATAAAATAAAAAAGAAGCACAATGTATCAAAACTATGAAAATGGAGGTTTACGAGTAACAAATTTTGAAGTTTTTATTTAAGTACAACGTGTAATGTGGATGAAAAGATTAACATATTGTAACAATCAGATGAAATGGAAAACGCTGTTCAATAGTTTATGTAAATCAATTGGTGGTGTGTTCATTTTTCAATGTAATTATAATACCGCCAAGATCAGAGCAAAGTTACCAACATTCTATGTTGAAATGTTAAGAGTTTGGCAATGAATGGAAGAATGTAGGACAAAGGAGAAGGATTGTGTTTCAAACACTATAAAATTTAATAACAAACATGTATTTATTGATAGCAAAATGGTATTTGATATAAAACTCTATACTCATAACATATTTAAACTTATTTATTTGATTGATGGAAACGGCCACTTAAGGCCAGTATCTTACTTTTCAAACCGCGGTTTGGACTCTAATTATATTTTAAAAATATCATGGTATTATGATGCTCTGCCAATTGGATGGTAACGTTCATTCAGGATTAATCCATTACAAAGTAATCAGTCCCATGACGACCATATCTCTTTACAACAGTACTATTGGGAAAAATGTATCTCTAGACAAGATTAGTTCAAAACAAATATATATATATATATTATTAACGGTTTAAAAAAGACGGATGACATGCATAAATCAATCGTATTTTTTCAAGTTTAAACGTAAATCAAATTCGGCATATTTTCATGAGACCGCGTTTTTCTACAGTGCATTGTAAATTTAGGAAATTTCAGTTTAAACAGCTGCACGGGGTTATTTACACAAATGATAAACTTCATACAATAGGTTATATTTCATCTAACAAATGTTCGTTTTGTTACCAAGAAGTTGAAACTCTTGATCACTTATTTAAAAGTTGCCCGAATGTTCAAGCACTTTGGAAAAATATTGGACATAAATTAAGGTTAAAAGAATTGGAGAATCTCTCCATGGAATACACTTTGTTAGGGACTCAAGTTCAAATAGGATAAAATGTTTAAATACAGTAATTTTAATAGTTAAAAAAAAGAGATTTATTCTGCAAGGCAGGAAGCTGTTTTGCCAGCTGTTGGAATCATAATAAAACATTGTAGAAAATATGAGGTAGAGGAATATAGGATTGCACAAGAGAGGAATACCTTGGCAATTCATCTCCAGAAATGGGAACAGGTTGATTTAGAGTAACGAATGGATGCGTATATTTCATTTTTATTATTACTTTTTTTCTTTTCCAAGTATGTACATGTATTAAACAATGTTTTGTCATATTAGTCTTATGTTATGTAATTTTCAGTAAGTGTGATCAAAATAATGTTACCTTCAATAATTATTTGCAATATTTATTTCGTCTTGTAATGTTTTGTAATACATGTATGATATGTTTGATTATGAATATATTGAAATTAAAAAAATTGTTTCAAAACAAAAAACTATACAGGTTCAACACGAATGTCATGGAAGAAGAGGATGACATTCCGTCACCGTTGTTGGTCGCCGTCGTCGTCGTAGTACTAGTCGTCATAGCCATGTAGTAGTTAATGTAGTTATATATACATTTATTATTGTTATTGCTATTTTTATTATTATCATATTTTTATCATGATGATTAGTAGTAGTAGTAGTATACTATATCATTAGCATATCATTTTGAAACTTTTATAAGATTGTTAATCATAATTTGCATAGTTTGTTATCAATATTATTTTCATTACTATTATTATTGTAACTATTATTACTATTATTATCATTATTATTATTGATAGCGTCATTGTTATGAACAGTAGTAATAGTAGTAGCAGTAGTAGTAGTAGTGGTAGTAGTAGTAGTAGTAGTAGTAGTAGTTATAGTATTATTAATCATTTAAGTATTATATTTTTTGTTCTTCTCATTCGGTCTTCTTCTTCATCTTTTTCTTCTTCTTATCATCATCACTAGTATCAATATTACATTATTATTATTAGTGAGTAGTATATAGTAGTAGTAGTAGTAGTAGTAGTAGTAGTTGTTGTTGTAGTAGTATCGGTGGTAGTAGGAGTAGTAGCTAGAACTAGTATATTTTAATTCATCGTTTAGAATCATTTTGAAACAATTATGAGTGGAAACAACTGGACTTCTAGATGATGTAGATTCTCCTTCGTTTTGTATTATTTTCTTGTCTTATAATTATTATTACCGCTAACTAAATTAATTTTGGCTATTGCCCGAATTCTAGGTTTTTCACCTCCTTGTGTATGACGCCACTGTAAAACATGTTCGTATATATAATTTGTACGACTGCTCTCTAGCTAGCTCTGTACATGAACATGATATAGGGTATACGTAGCCACTGAACAGTGGCTGTAGTTTGCATGCGGTGGTGGGCCGTGGGTATGGGCGGCCATAAGGGCCAAAATTAACGTCGTCTTAAACAAACAAAACACAGTAAAAACAGACAAAGGACATAAACAAACAAACAAAACTTCGTACGGTGAAAGGTCTATGTCAAACAAACAAAGGACGATCACAAACGAACAAAGGACGATTACAAACGAACAAAGGACGATCACAAACGAATAAAGGACGATTACAAACGAACACAGGATGATTACAAACGAACAAAGGACGATCACAGATAAACAAAGGACAATTAAAAACAAACAAAGGATACTTGCAAACAAACAAACAAACAAACAAAGGATGATTAAAAACAAACAAAGGACGACCAAAAACAAACGAGAAACAAGTTAAAACAAAGGACGATTGGGCCGGGCAATCAAAGCACAATCACAAAGAATTTATCAATACTGATTCCAAATAAAGAAAGGATGTTTCGAAAATCGTATAAGGATGATGAGAAATGAACAAAGGACGTTTAGAAAAGGACGAAGGACGATCAGAAAAGAACTGGACATAATAGGACAGTAGAGGGTGTCCTACTCGACACCATACAGCTTATATAGCGCTAGCTGCAGATATGAGCGCTGTATTTCTGTTAAGTGTTTTCGATTGTTAATGCCAATGAAGCCAATCCAGTGGAATAAAAATGAGAATCGAGCTTAGTCTTTTCTCCAGACCCAGTTAATTAAAACTGGTGGAATATATGTCTTTGTTGTTGTTTTAACTTATGCGGTGCTTATTGTGAATATATGCCCTAAGAGTAAATTGAGAATCAAAGGTAGTCTTTTCTCCAGACCCGGCTTCTTATAACTAAAAACTAAAACCTTATTCATATAGCACAAAAGTGCAAAGTCTTTTTTCCAGACCCAGTTAATTCAAAGATTATAATATAAGTCCAAAGTCTTTTTTCAGACCCGGTTGTTTCAAAAATTATAATATAAGTCCAAAGTTATTTTTCCAGACCCGGTTGTTTCAAAAGTTATAATATAAGTCCAAAGTCTTTTTTTCTAGACCCGGTTGTTTCAAAAATTATAATTTAATTCCAAAGTCTTTTTTTTTCCAGACCCGGTTATTAGAAATTATAGGTCCAAACTAAGATACCATAATGATAATCCAGTGGAATAAAAATGAAAATCGAGCTTAGTCTTTTCTCCAAACCCTTTATTCAAAAATTATAAATAACAATACAACAACAACTAAACAGTATAGAGACCCCATAATCGTATTAATGGTGGATAACATGGACATATAGCGTAGCCTTTCAGCCAATTTTTTTTTTTTTCAAAATAACACATTTATAGTATTAATTAAAAACTAGATTTTAATTCGTCATGCGGACGAATTAGGTGGTCTGTCCTTATTCTCGCCATCATGATCACCATTACCATGTTCCAGCAGATCAATATGATCTTCATGATGACAACGGAATGTTCATTATGGATGGAATACTTGTGAAAGACGGGAGATGATAAAGCACTGTGAAAATGGTCTCTTTGATATATGACAATACATGTGATATGAAAAAAGTAATTATAGTCTGTTTTATCTTGCTAAATTTTAACTTTTATACCTTTTAATTATCATAAAGGATCATGTACGAGGTGGTAAAAAAGAAAAAAAAAATGAAAAAAAAATCATCTTGTTTACCCCAGGACTCGAACCTGCGCCCCCGAGAACGCAAGTCAAGTGCGTTATCCATTGAGCCACGACATTCCCCATAGAGATTACACGTAAGCAAATTTGAGAATTGCAAATCCAATTTTGCAAGCGAAAAACGGGCATGATCCCGGCATCTGATAAAAAAATGGAGGGCACACTTCCGAAAGCTTAGAATCTCAGCTACAACATTTTAAAAGCTCAGAGACAACTGACAAGAAAAGGTGGAGATATAGCTCACGAAATAGAGGAATGTAGAATCTATTTTTGAGAAAAAGTCATGTCCCATAGAGATTACACGCAAAATGAGGAAAAATGACATGCCTCTTTTGATCGCTATTTTACGCCATGATGTGTTTTTCAAAATGAAAATTCATGCAAATTGAGGAGAATAAGTACATTCTAAACTACAACATATCGAAAATTGGGCGAAAATTGACCAATATTCACGGAGTTAAAGCCTAATTTGCATAATTATTATGACGTCATAACAAGGAAAATGGATATTTTAACTTCCGACGCCATTATGATGACGTCATGATCAAATTGAGGGACAATGGTGACATGAAATCAAATCTACAACTCATACTCTATCGATATATGAAAAAAAAATGGGGGTCAACGCACTATTTAAAGAGCTACAGTGAATTTTTAATAGGCATGTTTTTGCCCATATATGGCCTATAGTAAGAGCTCGCGCGCACACGTGCTGCAAACTTTAACGGGTGTTAATTTCGTTATTAATGGTCGTAGAAGGTTGATGAAGGTATCAAATTGCTCAGAATTATATTATCAATGCAATGATATTAAAAAAAACGGCGTTTCTGCGTTGCGTTGAAGGCGTTACGCGCGGAAACGCGCGCGCATACGTGTGCGTGCGCAAATTTTTGAAATGCTTAAAATGACCTGAAACGTACTCTACTTTGGTCAAAAAGTGATTTTGAGCAATTTGAAATTTTGACGCGCGCGTACGCGCACGTCGTGACCTTTACATGACCTTTGATGACATGGACAGTTGACCCTTGACCTGAAGTTAATGTGATGTAAATATGATTAATTTTTGATAATTGATAATGACGATATGATTGATAATGTGATTTCACAAAATGGCGCCTGGATGACGTCACGATGACCTGATGACCTTAAAAATGTTATTGTCACGTCTTATGACAATGACCTTTGACTGTGCCAAAATTGAAAGAAATTGACAAAACCGATCTGGAGTTATCCTAGGAACAAAATATTGGCGGAAATAAATAAAAATAAATAAATAATAATAATAATAATAAAGAAGAAAGAAAATTCTGACAAAACTAATAGGTGATCTGTCGTTGACAGACCACCTAAAAATCAAAATCTAAGACCAAACAATCCTTCAACCTAAGAACCTGTTTTAAAAAGAGGTGTAGAGCGTTGTCTTTATTCCAGACCTAATCATTAAAAAAAATACAAAAAAACTTATAATGTAAGACCCTATCATATTCTTTTTCTTGTGGAATAACACGGGTTTTAAAACGTACTCTTTCCTCTAGACCCGGTTATTTAAAAGAATGAATCTAAAAAAATTCAAATCTAAGACCAATCTTCAAAAGTAACACCCAGTAAAAAAAAAATGTTTTTACCCCACACCCATTTTTTTTTAAAAATAATACTGAGATCCCTTCAAAACATTGTAATAATTCATGGGTAAAGCAAACATCCTTTCTCCAGACTCGGTTATTATTTGAAAAAAAAAATAGTTTTTACAAATATTCTAAAACGAATACCCAATAATCTCATTACCGTGGAATAACATGAAGATCGACTGGAGACTTTCCTCCAGACACAGTTATTTCGAGAATAAAAAAGCAATAAAACCCAACCCCAACAACGAATCTAAAGGCGACCGCACACCTTACGACTGGTCTGCGACCCGATTTTAGAATAAAATGTAGTGGAATTTGATGCTAATACTGAGACTTGGAATATCTTACTCTGTAATGTTCTAAATCATCTTACGAATACCTATGATCAAATTTGTGACTATATTATCATTCTTCTTAGAATAAAAGCGAATTTAATATCTAGTCGTAATGACGTCATAGCAGTCGTACGATTGGCTACGATTTGAAACTAATTTGGACTTTACTCCAAAACAAGGGCTTGTAATATTTCAAAATGGCTATAATATTAATATTTCAATTAATTTTAACCTCAAATAAAATTATATGTTCCATTCACATCTTCAGAAAATGAGCAAAAAGCGATTTTTTTCCAAAATCGGGTCGCAGACCAGTCGTAAGGTGTGCGGTCGCCTTTAGAACCAACAATCATCCAAATTAAGACCATGTAGAAAAGCACATGTTAAGAACGTTGTCTTTATCGAGACCCAGTCATTTAAAAAATAATTTAAACAATCTTAAAAACATTAGTCTTTGTCATATTCTTATTCCTGTGGAATAACATGAGTATTATTGTTAGTCTTTTGTCTAGACCCGGTTATTTAAAAGATAAACAAAAAATGAAAAAAAATCAAAGCTAAGATCAATCTTTAAAATTAAACCCAGTTAAAATGGTTGGGTTTAGAGTGTTGTCTTTACCCCACACCCAGTTCTCTTAAAAATACAAATTACGCGAAACAATTAATCTTAAAACTTGGACCCCAGCATCTTCCAAACTACAAAAACCCTGTGATAACGTGTACCACAAAAAGCGAAAAAATAATGATAGGCGTAATTATTCATATTTGAAGGAAACGTGCTTTATAACCCAAGATAATTCAACATCGTTATTCTACATCAAGGATAATCTGGGTCTTTGTCAATATTGTCTGTTTGTTCTTTTTGTTTCCTATAATTTCCTTCTTTGAAATAACTGGGTCTGGTGGAAAGATTACACCATATTTCCATGTCATTCAACATGAATAAGATTGTGGGCCTTTGTTTTACTATTAATATATATCTTTTTCATGATTTGTTGTTTTTAAATAACTGGGTCTTGAAGAAAGACTACGCTATATTTTCAAGTTATTCAACATCAATGAGATTGTTGGGTCTTTGTTGATACTGTTCTTTATGATTTTCTATTTTAAAATATCGGGGCTGGAACAAAGACTACACCATATTTCGATGCTATTCAATGTTGAAAAGATTGCGGTGTCTGTTCTTGGTTGTTGTTGTTTTGATTTTGAATGATTTTTTTTTAAACTGGGTCTGGTGGAAAGTTTATGCTATATTTACATTTTGTTCAACATTAATAAGATCGTATATTGTAATTTTTAACCGGGTCTGGAAAAACGACTTTGCACTTTTGTTATAATTTTTTAAACAACCGGGTCTCGAAAAAAAACTTTGGACTTATATTATAATTTTTGAAATAAACGGGTCGACTTATATTATAAGTTTGGAATTAACAGGGTCTGGAAAAATATACTTTGGACTTTTGTGCCATATGAACGCATTACTATAGGGTTTTTAGTTTTTAGTTTTAAGTAACTGGATCTGGAGAAAAGACTACGCTTGATTCTCAATTTACTTTTAGCGCATATATTCACAATAAGCACCGTATAAGTTAAAACAACAACAAAGACATTTATTCTACCAGTTTTAATTATCCGGGTCTGGAAAAAAGACTTTGGACTTATATTGTCATCTATATCTCTGCCATCTTGTAAAGCTGAAATAAGTCTGGCAGTACGTTTTCTATAATGTTGCTTGTGATGATGGCCTCCATTGGCATTAACAATCGAAAACACTTAACAGAATACAGCGCTCATATCTGCAGCTAGCGCTTATCGTGTAGGACACCCTCTACTGTCCTAATATGTCCAGTTCTTTTCTGATCGTCCTTTGTCCTTTTCTCAACGTCCTTTGTTCATTTCTCATCATCCTTATTCGATGTTTCGAAACATCCTTTCTTTATTTGGAATTGGTATATACATTGTTGCCCGGCCCAATCGTCGTTTTTTTCAAACTTGTTTCTCGTTTCTTTTTGGTCGTCCTTTGTTTGTTTGCAAGTATCGGTTGTTTGTTTTTAATTGTCCTTTGTTTGTCTGTGATCGTCCTTTGTTCGTTTGTAATCGTCCTTTGTTCGTTTGTGATCGTCCTTTGTTTGTTTGACATAGACCTTTCACCATACGAAGTTTTTGTTTGTTTGTTTATGTCCTTTGTAAGTTTTTACTGTGTTTTGTTTGTTTAAGATGACGTTAATTTTGGCCCTTATGGCCGCCCATACAACATGGCCAAAGTTTGTTGATCCTAAATGACCTTTGACCTTAATCATGTGACGTGAAACTCAGGCAGGATATTTAGTGATACAGTAGCTTTGTACACAATTAGTCGTCCATGGATAATGATTCAATTTATTATACATCAATTTATTCCATCAATTTTACTTGCTAGAACTTACAAAGATAATCAAATTAACAATAGATAGTGAACTTCAATGATAAAATCTTAAACTACTTATTCAATCACTTACTGTCTGTATTGTGCATTAAACATTAATGAAATATTATTGGAAAATGTACATATCATGAGAGGTTACGTCCATTTTTTTTATGGATACTGACGGTTATGCAAGTTTGTTTTTATCTCTCTCTCTCTCTCTTTTATTCGGGACAACCAGTTATTGACCTGAATGCGTTTGACTTGGTCTTAAAGAAATACCTTTTGGACTTCCTTGAGGGCATAGAGCAAAAAGATGGGGACTACATCAGGGCCCCTTTTCATAAAGGACTTGCAACTGTTGTAACTTTGCCGCTATGACAATTTACCATGGAACCCTTGATTCTGATTGGCTGCTGAGCCCTGTTACCATGGTAGTTGCCATAATGGCAAAGTTACAACAGTTGCAAGTCCTTTATGAAACGGGCCCCTGGTGGCCGTTTCATAAAACAGTTGAATGACAGGTGATCCTTTCTTGAGGTAAATGATATTCACCATTAAAAATGTTTAATTGTAATTATTTTGCGCGTAAAAATAGTTCACCAGTCGTAAGCCGCTCAGCTTATGAAGCACCCCCACACGGTAACCTCTGGTATTATTTGAACACATTAAGAAAAATCAGACAAACAAAACACTGACAATTTGATCAAATCTGACAAGGAATAACAAAGTTATGGCATTTTAAAGATATGCATTATTCCGGTGAAAGCGTTCTGGGCATGTCTTTATGAATATTCATTCAAATTTTTCGTACAAGACCCAAAAAATATTGGAATGACAAATGATTAGGTGCATAGCCTAAGTTTCTTTCAAAGTACAAAGCCACTAAGAAACTTAACAAGTGATAGAACTTCATAAAAGATAAGAAATTGTAATATTGAAAAGGATTATTTGAATCAGAGTAAGATCAGATACTCACTACAGAGTTAAAGGGTTTTTTTATAATAAAATGTAGGAATTTTTAGGACAGCACAATATTCTTTGTTTCAAATTTCTCCCCAAAGAAATTCACAACTTTCAAAATGGTTGGTAGTAGTTTTACATGCGAAATTTCAAATTGTACGTGTGTGAGTATGCAAAAGGCGGCGTCATGATTTCTTGGTCGGGGGCGAGGGACGACCAATTTTGTCTCAATTGAATAATAGGGGTAATACAAAGTAACAGTACAAGATCTTTGTCTGACTACTTGATAGTACTTAGTCTTTATTCTTTCTTTTCCTCTTTAATTTCTTAGCATGTTCTCCTCTATTATTTAATTCATTAATTTAACGAGCAAAGGGAGACGATATGGCTAAGCCAGAGTCTCAAATTCTATGACGTCATGAGAAAATTGCAACCTCACGCAACTTTGTCGCGAACGTAACAGCTGCTCCGCGGTAAAAAAAAGTCTATGCGTTTTATGAGTTAAAGCAAAAATCGCGTATCAAGATGGAGGCTGAGAAAAAAGCTAAGGCAAATTTCACTGAAGGCATAGAAGGAGAGAAAGTTACGCTAATAGCAGAAATAGGAGACTCACGCTTAATTCACGTATCACGTTTCAGGATAAAGAAAACTGTCTTGAAGTTAGGGCAAAAATCTTAGCCATGTTGTATTTATGGAATACAGACTCTGCAGTTTTATGAAAAGTTGCTTAGCCATTCGGTTCATCCTATATCAGTCTCGGTCGCGCAAAAATTAATTATTAGCCAATTCTTTATGGAATACGCGTTTTGGCTAAGAATTTTGGCTTAGACAGAAAATAAGACAAAATGATTAGATTTTTTTACTTAAGCATGCTTATTTCGTTTATAGAATACGGGCCCTGGTATACATGTGTGTGTTTCCTAACGCTGTCTTCTTAAAGCCATGCGCAATGCAACGGGCTTGCAAAAGTTGGGATGAGATTAACATGCTTTATCCGCGGTCATGTTACCGCACATTTTGGTAAATTGCATATTTGGTAATCACTTGTATAATTTCTTGGTAGCTTTGTTTTTTGAAAGACTAGGAAAACAATTGACCGGCTAAAGCTATTAGCTAGCTTACGCACCACTAACCTGGTCGTTTAACTTTGGACCTCACGGCTGCCCATAAAAATTACCCGAAACTCACGCGCAACTATACAAGGCCTTTTATAACAAGACATTATTTGTGACTATTGTGAGGAAAAGTGATATTCAAGGAATATGAATATTGAAAAGCAAAAAGGAAAATGAACAGCATTAAACTTAACTGGATAAAATGTACACATGATTCAACGTTGCTCTGTGAATGTTAGAAAAATATGCGAGTTACTTACAATAAGTATATAGTAATTAAATCCATGAAACAGTAAATTCAGTAAACGAACTATCAATAAACATAATAAACATAAAGTATTGATTAATTTCAAGGAAAATCATTTTAAAATGATAAAATGTGAACATTTTAAGCGCAGTGCATAATCAAAACCAGAAGCATCATTTGGTATAGCATTTAGTAAACCAGATTGTTTTTAATCTTTTATACAGTTCAATTTACAAGTTAGCATAAATTATATGTATAGATTCGATCGGTGCCTCCCAATAAATAAAACAGCGCGAATGTTTTGCAATAACGTAGACAAAAAAAAAACACAGAATTTTCACTTGAGTAATTGTTTATTGTTGCTCTTTTGCTTCAACAAAGAAGTCAAACATGAACTATTTTACAACATCCTAAGCTAAAACAATATTAAACACACACACATTCAAATTTACCAAAACACATCTACAAGTATAATCTTCTTGCTATTAATGAATATTCATGTACTGCATGAATGAGGCGTTTTTTACAAAAAGGTATGTTTTACGATAACCGTTTTCCCCCATTTACTGTGCACTATCCTAATGAGTGCCAAACTTGCGCGAAAAGAAATTAATAATTTCTCCCGTCAAAATTAGCTATTCATATCTAATGCATGAGTGTAGACATGGTAGACCACAGTTTACACCAGAGTTCATCCGGGCTATAAGGTCTCGAACCTGAGTAGACCTAACCTATTTATTTATTTATTTATTTTATTTATTTATTTATTTATTCATTTCCTTTTTTAAGGGTGGCCCAATCAGCACAAACTCTGATTTTCGTTGGGACCCTTTTAAATACAAAGTAGATGTACACACAAATATATATATACACTGTAATAAATGAAGTGCTGATTTAGCACTTACAGTGCTTGTTTAGTGATTGCACTACGAGTGCTGATTTTCTAGTTTAAAGTAGTACTAGAAAATCAGCACTTAATGTTTACAGTGTATATATTTATGTATATGCACACACACACACTTTTTTTTGTTTTGAATACTGTTTTTATTCTGATTTCATGAACAAATAGTTACATAACATTTCAATTTAACATTTCAAATCACATATAATACTTTACATTTCATATTTTCACTTTTTTCACTAACTTAATATAATCATAAATCATATATATCTTAAAAGAAAACAATGAAATCAGCTATTATAAAAATGCTTAAACACCAAACTTCCCCCTCCCTCTCCCACCCCACCCCGCCCCAACACACACCCCCACACACACTTACATACACACCCTCACACACACACATATATATATATATATATATATATATATATATATATATATAAAGCAAACTTAAAACTACAAACTTATGTATTTATGTATAAATAGACTAATTGAAAATGTTACTGAATGAAATACAAAGTTTGATAATACACGTTTACAGCCTAATCAAATTAATATTTTATTCTCGAACGAGTGTGCTATGCTTGATCTTACTGTTTACATGAATATAAGCATGGTAAGTGATGAGCCGCATCAGTGCTTTTGTATAATATTTGGAGTTGAAAAGGAAAGAATTTGTAAAATTATTTTTTATCGTCGTCATCTTAAGGCCACCGCACACCTTACGACTGTTCGCGATCCGATTTTGGAACGAATCGCATTTTGCTTATTTTCTGAAAATGTGAATGGAACATATCATTTTATTTGAGGTTGAAATCAATTGAAAGAATACTAATATAACCATTTTGAAAGATTGCAAGCTTTTATTTTTGAGTAAAGGCCAGATTGGTTTCAAATCGTAGTCAATCGTACGACTGCTATGACGTCATTACGACTAGATATTGAATTCGCTTTTATTCTAAGGAGGATGATAGCATAGTCACAGATTTGAACATAGGTATTCGTACGATGATTTAGAACATTACACAGTAAGATATTCCAAGTCTCAATATTAGCATCAAATTCTACTACATTTTATTCTGAAATCGAGTCGCCGACCAGTCGTAAGGTGTGTGGTCGCCTTTAAACATGCCCATACGTGGTATCGTTTACGAATGGGACGCAGCTTTCCTTTTCAGGTATTCATGAAGGTTTTACATTTTTAATTGAATCTTGCAAATGTGGGTATATCGCCAACCGCATTGCGTGTCCTCCCAGATACTCACGTCCTCCACCCAGCTACTCACGTCCATCATCCATGTCGTCAGACTCACACACGAAATGCCTTCAGTATACCACTTATGTGGGTAGTTTTCAGCCCATGCGGTGAAGTTGACTGACGTCCCATCGGACCAAAGAAATGGTCCATCTTTATCGGGTCTGTACAGACCGATCCATGCCCTGCAGCTCCACGAATCCTTTTATAAAACGAAATAATATCGGCTGATAAGTGAAAATTTAAATAGCCGTAAGATTAACGAGATGGCAAGGCATTTTGTTTTACCATTAGTCGTCTAAACAGCTGTAGACTTGTTAAAACTGTAAATAGATATGGTGGCGCATGTTGCCATGTTGACATGTAAAAAAAACATTCATATGGCATGATGGTAACTTAAGGACCCTTCCCAATTCAGATTCTAAAGGAATGTTTAGTTACCATGGCAACATTAATTGTTTTCCCAGGTCGATTTACCATGACATTTCGATTTGTCGGACTTGGTGTGATTTAACATTAGAGAGTCGCCGCGCAAGATACCTTATGTCTCCGTGCTCCGTGACCATGGTGACGACATAGTCATAGAACTTTCCAGGTCTGGAGACGAATTGGATAATACTTTATAGTACTGGGGGTGTTTCACAAAGATTCAATCATGACGTAGAGTCGCACTTAAATGCCTAGTTGCATGTATTACAAAATGCATGGCCGTATTGGTGAGATCATGCGAAGAGGACGCTTACTACTGCGTATCGTTCAATAAGATTGCGCGTTTCATATCGTGTACGCGTCGACATTTAAGTGCGACTCTAAGGGGGTGTTGCAAGAAAATATTTGCAATCAATCGCAAATATTCTGTTGCAATTTTACAGTTGATTGATCGCTTTTAACCATAGCAATTCAGATTAAACTCCTTGTTCAAAAAGCAGACCAGCAATCAATCACAAATTTACAATTGCAAGATATATGAATGATTTAGGGACTGAAAATAGACTTGCAATTGACCGCAAGTTTCTTGCAACGGCCCATAAGTCTTCCCCCCAGAAGCCAGCGGTGTTTGCCTAGCTAAAGACTCCCTCACACCATGGACCTATTACTAGTAGGTCCATGCTCACACCTAACCGAATCGCCTGAAATATGCCTTGTGATGGCTGGCGAAAGGCATATTTTTAAAAATCGTTTTCAATGGTAACTGAAAGTAAATTATATTTACCCTTCGTGTTTGGGTTCGTACACCTTCTGAACTAACAGCTGCGATTATTCAAATTCGCGCGGAAATTTTGAACATGTTAAAAATTTCCCGACGAATTGAAAAATCGTTGGTCATCTATTTGAATTCGCATCTCTTATTTAATCATTCGTTTATCGTTCGTGTGTTATTGTCGCGCGTAGTCCCTCATCGCACTTTTTGCCAAAGTGGACCGATCTCGAAAGAACCCTTAACGAAGCAACACGATGACACAAACGTACATAAACACCCAATCTATTCCCTCGTCTTCGTTTCTAATCGCACGCCATATCAAACCATTGCTCACTGTTCGTTCGTCTTATTGGGTTATATTAACCCTTCGCTCGCCTTCGGCTGCAATTTACTCAAAGAGGTGAACCGAAAAATCGATATCTTTCGCATGTCATATTTATCCTTCGCCTACTGTTCGTTGATAAGATTTGACAATAGTTACTGATCGCATGATTTGACGGAAATTTTATTTGAATTCGTTGACAATTCGTGCATTTTTCCCATTCGTCACCCTTCGTCCGCCTACATTCGGTCAGGTGTGAGGGGGCTTTAAATAGGTTATTAATTTTCATCTTCATTGCAATATAGTAGGGATACCCCGTAGTAAAGAAATGGGCGTCTGGATGGTCGTTAGTGGTGGGTGTGGTCAGGAGGGCGTTGAAAAGGACCCCAAAATTAGGCTGGCCTTGCTGAAAAAGAAACCTCATGAACTCGCTGGGATATCGATATTGTCTTGCTTATTGTCAGGGTCATTAAAAATATGATGCTAGATATTTTTGTGGTGGGGATTAGCGGCCACACGCAACCAAAAAAATTAGCGGAATGCATTAGTCAAATAGCAATGTATTGGGTCAGATGCATAAAAAGTAGCAATTGCTTGCCAGCAATTACTTCAAGCACAAGCAATAGCAATAACCCTAACCCTAACTTTTACATGTGTACAAGCAAAATATCATGCTTCAGCAATTGCTTTATTTCATATGCATAACCCCTTGCTAGTGCTTGGACCCTTTTCTTGCCTTCAGGAAGCAATTGCTTGCGGTTTGAACAAAAGAGACGTCACGCTGGTGCAAACACGACTCACAGAAAAGGCAGGACTCGGACACAAGAGTGTGGCAGTGCAAATTACTGCTTCTTTCCTATAATATCTTTTCCTCAGACGTGGTGTCAAACTAACTCGTTTCTTTTTGATAAATGTATAAATGTGGCATTTGGTTTGCACTTATTAAGAAGAAAACAAGGACATGTGCGTTACGGTACACCTTCGGGTTCTCTCTCAAGTGTAAAAACATGATTTTTTTTTAAAACGCGAATACCCTGATCAAGCAAACGCTCAAGCTGCTCCGACAGAGCTTGAAAAAACCTCAGTGAGTGCCTAAACGCACAAGCGAAATGCTGGCTGTATGCATACGCTCTTTAGCAAAAGCTTAACGGCAGGAATTGCTAGCAGTCAGTCAGCGATTAATGTAGCAAAATAATTTGCTCGCTCATTTTTATGCATACAGAATCAAGCAAAAGCCAAGCAAGAGCTTAGCAAAAGCAATTTCTACTTTCTATGCATCTGACCCGTGATCTCCAAGTGTTTAGTGTCACACTTAGACCCTTAATATTTTGTTTGTGCCGAAACCCTGATGCACACAGACGTCTGCATGCAGTTGCAGAAATGGGCTAATGGTTGGTGGTTGGGTGGGGGTGTTGGAGGGGGAAGGGTCGGGGAGGAAGAACACACTGGGGAAATGGTATACCTAGCTTGGGGGAGGTTGGGGTTCCTTAAAACATGACCAATATAATGCCCTACCCCCTAAAAGGGGGAGAAAAGTCTGAAAGATCGTCACATTTAGGAAATAAACCCCCGAAATTGTGCAAAGCCCTAAGCGAGGTTCTAGAATAGAACTTTTGGTGGGGGCTTCTGCCGGGGGCTTGAGATTTTGGATTGGGGTTATAGTCTGGTAGGGAGGTAGGGTTCCCATGCACCTGAATGTTATATTTTTCTAACCTACATTTTTGTAATCCTTAAGATGTTTACTGAATGAATTTTGATGTTACAAAAAACGAAATATTGTCCCATGGGGCTCTAATTCAAGATGGCGTCCAAAATGGCCGCCATATTTATGGGATTTGGATTTTCGTACATAGATTCCGACACAAACATTCATTTGCCCAAAATTAGTGTCATATAAAAGATAAATAAATTTTCTACAAGTTGATACTATTCATGGGTGATGAAATGGTTATTCGGCTGAGATTTTAATGAGAAAAGTACAATTTTGAGAATTTTTTCCAAAAAAATGAAAATTTGTGAAATACATGATTTAACATAGATCTGAAGGGAAATAAAAGAATCGCCTCGACAATTTCTAGAAAACTTTCCTAATATACAATTATTAAGTGGACGAAATTCGAAATTGATATCCTTATTAGTCACAAACCTATTATGTCTCCAACTTGAAAATTCAATTTTCAGAAATTTAGCTTTTTTTACTGCATATCGGAGACTTGGATATATTAATGTATATTGTCACATTTTCAACCCAGAAAATGGAAAAAGGCCTTCATAAAATGCGAAATTATCTATTATTTTGTTGGTAGAATTTACTACAATCCCTTTATTCTTCGATTTCAAGTCGGTTGATATAGTTTTTAAAAGAATTAAGACTTTTGGCCAAAATTTGTATGTTTTTGGTAAAAAAAATTGCACATGCACTGTTATTGATCAGATTTATTATAAATATCAGTAATAAATGCACAATCTCAACATTCGATATGAAATATGATGTATCAACGAGAATATTGGCAGGCTTCATGCCACCATGAGTATCTTCATTTGCTTCAGATAGAAGGAAAATATGCTGAATGTATTAAGCGATTTTGCGCTAAAGTGAGGCCAAAAAGCAACCTCGGTGTGGCAGTCACACCTATGAAAACGATTGCAAAGTGATGAATGGTATGCCATTCAAATAATACAATAGCTCTGATCAGCCTTTCGCATCGATTGGGTTGGTATGACTAACACATCGTAATGTACAGTATAGAATGTGCATGGTAATAGAAATGTATCTGATTCAGAAGGATGTAAAGGGAAAAAATGTGTTTCTGTTACATCATAAAGAAATGTATTTATTGAAGTCTTTTGGAAACATTTATAAGATACACTAGCACTGCAGGTAATAGAGATGAAGTTCTGACATATCAATGCATAACTGAAAGGAACATGTCAAAGCTACCCCCATGCACCTTATCTGTATTTTGAATCTATGGCCTGTATTCCAAAATCAGGTTTATTTTCCAACACGTTCTAACTCTTTTCTAAATTTATGAACAGCCAATATTCTGTTTATTGTATATCTCTTATGTTTACAACTCTGTTCTGTTTGCTTTCATAATGAAGGAAAAAACCTCAATTATCATTCTCAGACAACTATGAACCATTTGGGGGTCAATATTAATGGAATTTGCTCTCCACAGTAAAAATCATTGGGGGTAATTCTGTCGTCAGTCAAAAAGTGATCATAGTTGAAAACCATAACGTAGTTCAGATGACCAAAGATCTGACATGGTATGTGATGGTCGTTTACCAAAACAAAAGAAATCACGATCAAAATCAAAACGTCGAAAGAACTAACCAATCAGCGAAATGGACACAGCACACGATACTATCACAGATCCTGATCATTATCAGTCTAAAGGCAGTCTATCCAACTTTGCATAATTTGACATAATACATACCAATGGACCACACACAGTTGGAAATTCAGAAGGCACAGTAGCATTTGCTAACATTTACATATGCCCACAGAGCCGGTCAACATAAGCTCTACCTAAGAGTTGACTCAAGTGCAAGTACTAACCCTATCATAGTCCGTACGCCAAGGAAATATCAAGTTCAAAGTGGGAATCATTAGTGAAACAAACACCAGTAAAACTTGAAGCTTATGGTGAGATTCCAATGAAATGTAAAGGTACACTAATTTGACATAAAATGTTACAGTAAAAAATGGTCAACATAGACATTCTATGCACCAGATGTCAAGGTTTCAGCTATCCTTGGGTTGTTAGGTTGCACTGACCTTGGAATTTTCACAATTTACTCAATGTACAATTATGACACACCAACACCAAACCCTAAACCTGAACAAATACTTATCACAAGTGATGAGGATCTCGAACAAGCATTTCCAGAGCAGTTCGATGCTATTGGTAGTTTCAAAGGAAAAAACGATGCTTCATGTCAAGGACATCGCTAAACCTACCATAGACGCACCACGCAAGTGCAGCACATCAATTGAAGGACAAGATCAACGTGGAGGAACACGACAAGAATCTACGGAAGCTTAAAAGTGCCACCGAGATGACGAGATAATTCCTCGTCTTCTCGACTTTTTGGGTCCGATAAAGCGAGAAGGCGTGATCCGGTATCTCGTCTTATCAGCCTTTTTTGTCCAATAAGGCGAGACGGTGAAATTCCAAATCTCGTCTTCTCGACTTCTCGGATACGAGAAGGCGATAAAGCAAGATTCCAAACATCGTCTTCCCGACTTCTCGGGTATGTAAAGATGAGAAGGCGAGATTCCAAATCTCGTCTTCTCGACTTCTCGGGTATGAGAAGATGAGAAAGCGAGATTCCAAATCTCGTCCCCTCGACTTCTCGGGTATGTGAAGGTGAGAAAGCGAGATTCTAAATCTCGTCTTCTCGACTTCTCGGGTATGTGAAGGTGAGAAAGCGAGATTCTAAATCTCGTCTTCTCGACTTCTCGGGTATGTGAAGATGAGAAAGCGAGATTCCAAATCTCGTCTTCTCGACTTCGCGGGTATGTGAAGATGAGAAGGCGAGATTCCAAATCTCGTCTTCCCGTCTTCTCGGGTATGTGAATGTGAGAAAGCGAGATTCCGAATCTCGTCTTCTCGACTTCTCGGGTATGTGAAGATGAGAAAGCGAGATTCCGAATCTCGTCTTCTCGACTTCTAGGGTATGAGAAGGTGAGAAAGCGAGATTCTAAATCTCTTCTTCTCGACTTCTCGGGTATGTGAAGATGAGAAAGCGAGATTCCAAACTTCGTCTTCTCGACTTCTCGGGTATGAGAAGGTGAGAAAGCGAGATTCTAAATCTCGTATTCTCGACTTCTCGGGTATGAGAAGATGAGAAAGCGAGATTTCAAATCTCGTCTTCTCGACTTCTCGGGTATGTGAAGATGAGAAAGCGAGATTCCAAACTTCGTCTTCTCGACTTCTCGGGTATGAGAAGGTGAGAAAGCGAGATTCTAAATCTCGTATTCTCGACTTCTCGGGTATGAGAAGATGAGAAAGCGAGATTTCAAATCTCGTCTTCTCGGGTATGAGAAGGTGAGAAGGCGAGATTCCAAATCTCGTCTTCTCGACTTTTTCGGTATTAAAAGGCGAAATGACAGGACAGCGCGATCAACGAGGAGCCATTTTTACAGAGGCGAGAGGGCTCGTGTTCTGGGGACATCCCGATAGACCGCGGGTCCGTTAGACCGCGGGTCCGATAGACCGCGGGTCCGATAGACCGCGGGTCCGATAGTCCGCAGTGTGTGTAAAATTATGATCAGATATATCAAATGTCATCGAGAGGTACAAAGGTCAAATGATACGAGGCCATGGGGTTCTATCAGGTGCGGATCCATGGGGGGGGGGCCGAGGGGAAACTGCCTCACCCCCCCCCCCCCCCACCCCCAGCTCAAAAAAAGAGGGGGGAAGAGGGGAAAAGATAGAGAATAAAAAAAGAGAGAGGAAGATGGGAAAAGAAGAGAATAGAAAAGAGAGTAAGAAGGAGAAAGTAAGAGAAGAAGAGAAGAAAAAGGGGAAAGGAAAGACAAAGAAAAAAAGGGAGAAGAAAAGGGGAAAGAAGAGGAAAAAAAGAGGAGGGAAAAAGAAAAGAAGAAAAGAAAGGAGGAAGGAAAAGGAGGAAAAAGAAGAAAAAAGAGGAAGGAAGAGAAGAATATTTAAATAGAGAAAGATGGGAAGAAAGATAAGAAAAGAGAGAGAGAGGAAGAAGGGAAAAGAAGAGAAGAAAGAGGGAAGGGGAGGGAGAAAAAAAAATTAAAAGAGAAAAAAGGGGAAAGGAAAGAAAAAGAAAGGGAAAAGTAAAGGGGGAAAGAGAAAAAAGTGGAAGAGGGAAAAGAAAGAAAAGAAAAGAATAACGAAAAGGGGGGAAAGAAGAAGAAAAAAAGAGGAAGGAAGAGAATAATATTTAAAGAGAGAGGAAGATGGGAAGAAAGATAACAAAAGAGAGAGAGGAAGAGAGGAAAAGAGAAGAAATAAAGAGAGAGTAAGGGGGGAAGAGAGGAAAAACGAGAAAAGAGAGAGGAAAAGAGGGAAAGAAAAGACAGAAAAAGAGAAGAAAAGGGGAAAAGAAAAGATGGGGGAAAAGAGAAGAAAAGGGGGAAAAGAAGAGGGGGAAAGAAAGAGAGAAAGAAAGAGAAAGGAAGGAAGGGGAATGAGGATAAGAGAAAGAACAAAGAAAGAAAGGGAGATGGGAAACGGAAGAGGGAGATGTTGACCTGGGGAGCGTTTCATCGTTATTCTTTTCTTTTCTTTCTTTTCCCTCTTCCACTTTTTTCTCTTTCCCCCTTTACTTTTCCCTTTCTTTTTCTTTCCTTTCCCCTTTTTTTCTCTTTTAATTTTTTTTTCTCCCTCCCCTTCCCTCTTTCTTCTCTTCTTTTCCCCTCTTCCTCTCTCTCTCTTTTCTTATCTTTCTTCCCATCTTTCTCTATTTAAATATTCTTCTCTTCCTTCCTCTTTTTTTCTTCTTTTTCCTCCTTTTCCTTTCTCCTTTCTTTTCTTCTCTTCTTTTTCCCTCCTCTTTTTTTCCTCTTCTTTCCCCTTTTCTTCTCCCTTTTTTTCTTTGTCTTTCCTTTCCCCTTTTTCTTCTCTTCTTCTCTTACTTTCTCCTTCTTACTCTCTTATCTATTCTCTTCTTTTCCGATCTTCCTTTTTTTTTTTTATTATCTCTCTTTTCCCCTCTTCCTCCCTCTTTTTTTGAGCTCGGGGTGGGGGGTGAGGCAGTTCCCCCTCGCCCCCCCCCCCATGGATCCGCACCTGATAGAACCCCATGGCCTCGTATCATTTGACCTTTGGACCTCTCGATGACATTTGATATATCTGATCATAATTTTACACACACTGCGGACTATCGGACCCGCGGTCAATCGGACCCGCGGTTTATCGGACCCGCGATCTAAAGGACCCGCGGTCTATCGGACCCGCGGTCTAACGGACCCGCGGTCTATCGGACCCGCGGTCTATCGGGATGTCCCCAGAACACGAGCCCTCTCGCCTCTGTAAAAATGGCTCCTCGTTGATCGTGCTGTCCTGTCATTTCGCCTTTTAATACCGAAAAAGTCGAGAAGACGAGATTTGGAATCTCGCCTTCTCACCTTCTCATACCCGAGAAGTCGAGAAGACGAGATTTGAAATCTCGCTTTCTCATCTTCTCATACCCGAGAAGTCGAGAATACGAGATTTAGAATCTCGCTTTCTCACCTTCTCATACCCTAGGAGTCGAGAAGGACAAAGTTTGGAATCTCGCTTTCTCATCTTCACATACCCGAGAAGTCGAGAAGACGAGATTTAGAATCTCGCTTTCTCACCTTCTCATACCCTAGAAGTCGAGAAGACGAGATTCGGAATCTCGCTTTCTCATCTTCACATACCCGAGAAGTCGAGAAGACGAGATTCGGAATCTCGCTTTCTCACATTCACATACCCGAGAAGACGGGAAGACGAGATTTGGAATCTCGCTTTCTCATCTTCACATACCCGAGAAGTGGAGAAGACGAGATTTGGAATCTTGCCTTCTCATCTTCACATACCCGAGAAGTCGAGAAGACGAGATTTGGAATCTCGCTTTCTCATCTTCACATACCCGAGAAGTCGAGAATACGAGATTTAGAATTTCGCTTTCTCACCTTCACATACCCGAGAAGTCGAGAAGACGAGATTTGGAATCTCGCTTTCTCATTTTCTCATACCCGAGAAGTCGAGAAGACGAGATTTGGAATCTCGCCTTCTCATCTTCACATACCCGAGAAGTCGGGAAGACGAGGTTTGGAATCTCGCTTTATCGCCTTCTCGTATCCGAGAAGTCGAGAAGACGAGATTTGGAATTTCACCGTCTCGCCTTATTGGACAAAAAAGGCTGAGAAGACGAGATACCGGATCACGCCTTTTCGCTTTATCGGACCCAAAAAGTCGAGAAGACGAGGAATTATCTCGTCATCTCGGTGGCACTTTTAAGCTTCCGTAAGAATCGGTACTTGTTCATGGAGACGGCAAAGCAAGAAGGCTCAGTGTTCAACAGCTCCAAGTGCAAAATCAAGAAAGAAGCTATCAACTTCTTTGGCTCCAAGTGCACTAGATCAGATATCTACTCAGATCCTAGCAAGGTAGAAGCCAACACATTACCCAAGTACTATTACCCAAGGACGAAGAGGATGATGTTCAGAAATGCCTAATATTGTTCAAATACCTAGCAGCATATATTCCTAATTTGTGGGAAAAGTCAGCACCACTTCGATAACTTCTCCACAAGGAAGTACCGTTCATCTGGGACGATGATCATGAACATTCCTTGAACAGCCTGAAATGTGCAATATCATCAGGTGCATGCCTATAGTTCTATGACCCAGAGAGAGAGGCCTGTCGATATGGATACATCAATGAAAGATCTAGGAGCATGCCTTGCTTCAGGATGGTACCCTGCTGCGTTTGCATCCAAAGTTTTCGACTGCACAGTCCAACTACTCAAACATAGAGGGAAATCTTAGTCATAATGTTTGGTATCAAACGCTTCTATAATATCAGTTCGAGAAGGAATTCACAGTCATAATCAATCACAGACCACTGGAAATTATATGGAAAAAACTCTTACAAATGCACTGCCGCATCTACAGCGATCGCTTATAATCAAAGTCCAAGGAAACAGGTTTCAAGTCAATTACCGACCTAGAAACAACATGATTCTTTCCGATTCATTGAGTTGACTTTGTAATCCCAAGGAAGCATGCGATGTACCGTTATGTGTCAGAGTTAAATCCATCTGCTCTGCGCATATGCGATCGACTTATTACTCTTCGGAAAACACAAGAGGACAGAACTTCAGAGAGAAACAGCTAATGATCCAATACCTAGATCATTATGGCAGATAGTTACTAAGAGTTGGCCTGAAACAATCCAAGAGTTATTGAAATCCCTTATGCAGTATTGGTCGCATAGAGATAACATCGGATTATCACATGGGATACTCTTCACGGGAAGTCAAGTCATCGTACCGAAGTCACTGAGGAATGATATCCTTGGACAGCTTCACCTAGGACACATGGGAATCGAAAGTACCAGCTGACTTGCTCGTGAGACAGAGTTCTTGTCAAACATCAACGAGGACATCGACCAGTGGATAAAGCAGAGTGAAACATGCCAGAAACATCAAGCAAGGCAGCAGAAAAAAAAGAAGTGGAATATCAAGCACATTACTTCTTCTCCACACTATCCAAGATCAAACGGATTAGCTCAGAGGATGGTTCGTACAGTCAAGAATCTGTTGACAAAATGTTCTCAGACTGGCCAAGACAGTCAACTAGCAATGATGAACCTGAGAGCAACACCAGTCGAAAGTTACTTTAGATCACCAGCAGAAATGTTATTTGGTAGACCCATCAGAACCACATTATCAAGTCACTATTTCTCGAGAGATTCTACTGCCACTGATTTTCTCTTGAATAGGCAAGGCTAGGTGAAGGAAGTGCATTTTCGACATGCAAGTTCTGATCTACCACCTCTGCATGTATGACAGCCAGTGAGAGTTATACATCCAAGATAACACACTTGGATACCAGCTAAAGCATCCAAAGTCTGTGAGGAACCCAGGTCTTACGAAGTATCAAAGCCAAACGGAGGAATCTTGAGAAGGAACGGATCACACGTAAGGGAAATTCCATCCACCATCCCCACTCCAAAGCAGGAATCGAAATTAGCGGTCGCCCGGGTGACGTTGGCAACCAAAACTGCCATCATGGTTGCCCGGATGGCAACCAAGAAAATTCCATGTTTTTTTTTTCTCAAAGAGAATAAAATTCTCTTGAATTTTGCAGCAAGCAAAATTGCTTTTCCAGTCCAAAGTTTACAACTTCTGGATCAGGAATATATCTTTCAAGATCACATTGGCACAAAGTTTTAGCCCAAAAAGATCGCCCAAAATGTAGCACATGAGCCTGCCAATGACTTCTAAGATTGACTGCCTGTTTATCAAAGTCATCCCTAAGAACCATAAAGCTTGCATTTTGACATGATATAAGTTAATTGTTGGAAGTTGTAAAATGCAATTTACAGGAGGCCTTTTCCGTGGTACTGATTCGTCATCACATTTTCTACTTTTGAAAATATTAAATACATGTAGATTAATAACACAGCCATACACATCTCAATGTTCCAAAAATGCCTTCTCCTTCTTTACATTGGTCAACAGAAAGAGGTTTTTGTCATTTTTGGCACTTTAATGTATCAGAATTGTTTGATTTAAATTGTAAAGAATAAAGATAACCCACTAAATTAATTACTCATACTCAGAATACCCTCAAAATATTTGTAAGAGTTCTTTTGTCAGAATCCAAGATGGCCGTCAAAGTGGCGGCCAAGGGACAATATTCAAGTTTTCAGAACATCAAAAATAAATTCATTCAGTATACGACTCCAGGATTGAAAAGGTGAAGGTTAGAAAAACTTATCAATGTGGTGAAAAGGGGTGGTAAAGATAATAACAATATAGTAATTTAAGTCTGTAAAATGCAGTAAAAAAATCAATTTCTTAATAATTGTATATTAGGAAAGTTTTCTAGAAAGTTTCAAGGCAATTCCTTTATTTTTCTTAGATATATGGTAAATCAAGTATTTTGCAAATTTTCATTTTTGGGGAAAACAATTAAAAAATGCACTTTTCTTATTAAGATCAGCCGAATTACCTTTTCATCACCTATGAATAATACCAACTTGTAGAAAATTTATTCATATTTCATATGACACTAATTTTGTGTTCAAAGATAAACCTGATTTAGGAATACAGGCCATAGATTCAAAATACAGATAAAGTGGGGGTAGCTTCGACATATTCCTTTGAGCTGTGTATTGATGTGTAAGAACTTCATCTCTATTACCTGCAGTGCTAGTGTATCTTATAACTGTTTCCAAGAGACAATATTTAATTATTTTTTTTATAATGTAACAGAAACACATTTTTTTGTCTTTGCATCCTTCTGAATCAGACACATTTCTATTACCATGCACATTACATACTGGACATTACGGTGTGTTAGTCATACCTACACAATCGATGCGAGAGGCTGATCCAAGCTATTGTATTATTTGAATGACATACCGTTCATCACTTTGCAATCGTTTTCATGGATGTGACTGCCACACTAAGGTTGCTTTTTGGCCTCACTTTAGCGCAAAATCGCTTAATACATTCAGCCTATTTTCCTTCTATTTGAAGCAAATGAAGATACTTATGGTGGCATGAAGCCTGCAAATATTCTCGTTGATACATCCTCTTTCATATCGAATGTTGAGATTGTGCATTTATTACTGAAATTCATAATAAATCTGATCAATAACAGTGCATGTGCAATCTTTTTTTACCAAAAACATACAAATTTTGGCCAAAAGTCTTAATTCTTTTAAAAACTATATCAACCGACTTGAAATCGAAGAATAAAGGGATTGTAGTAAATTCTACCAACAAAATAATAGATAATTTCGCATTTTATTAAGGCCTATTTCCATTTTCTGGGTTGAAAATGTGACAATATACATTAATATATCCAAGTCTCCGATATGCAGTAAAAAAGCTAAATTTCTGAAAATTGAATTTTCAAGTTTGAGACATAATAAGTTTGTGACTAAAAACGACATCGATTTGGAATTTCGTCCACTTAATTGTATATTAGGAAAGTTTTTTAGAAATTTTCGAGGCGATTCCTTCATTTTCTTTAGACTTATGGTAAATCATGTATTTCGCAATTTTTCAATTTTTGGGAAAAAAATCTCAAAATTGCACTTTTCTTATTAAAATCTCAACCGAATTACCATTTCATCACCCCTGAAAAGTATCAGCTTGTAGAAAATTTATTTATCTTTCATATGACACTAATTTTGTGGCAAATGAATGTTTGTGTCGGAATCTATGTACGAAAATCCAAATCCCATGAATATGGCGGCCATTTTGGACGCCATCTTGAATTTGAACCCCGTGGGACAATATTTCGTTTTGGGAACATCAAAATTCATTCACTACACATCTTACGGATTACAAAAATGTAGGTTTAAAAAATATATCATTCGGGTGCATGGGAACCCTATCTCTCTCCCCTACTATAAGTGTTAATACACACTGGTCATATCAATACAATGGAAATGGCCTATATCTTGGGCAGCAGGAGGGTACTATACCGACCATGCAGCTGATCTATTTTATCATCCCGTCTCCACTGTCCCCTGCAAAAAAAACCTATTTGTTTTTTTGTTTGCGAGTGATCGTTGCGACCGAGCGAAAAAAAATGTGCAAATTAATAGTACTTGGAATATTTTTTTTTTTCAGAACCATTTCGTTTGTGAAGTCTAAATTCAAACCCTTTTCAGCAGATATCTATTTTGTGCTGAAACCTTGATCTGATTGCAGATCGCATAAGCATTGATAAAGGGGGGAATGGTTGTGGTGGGGGTGATGTGGGTGTACTTTTAAGAGTGATTTTACTAATTTTCTACTGTTGTCATCGTTGCGTACTGTGTAGACATCTATCATTATCAAGGAACTGTATACCGATCATCTTGATTTAGCTTCCGCGGGTCTCTTACCCTCCCCCTTTTTATGTTATGATAATCTCCTTGTCCATGTTGACTCAGCCACCCAGCCACAATCATCTTACATTCAGCCCTTGTTCAAACCTAGATATGAACCTTCCTCCACATCAAAGGGAGGAGGTAAAGGGAAGACTGGGTGGTATCCCGATGAGGAGGACAGTTATCAGAGGCATGTCAATTTATGGAAGGTCTGGAAAAGATGTGGAGACATTTCCAAGGAGCACAGTTATTTTATTTGAAGTTCGGCATAATGTTAGGAATAAAAAAAAATAATAATTTTGCTTTCCGGTAAGCCCTGTGTTCGGAGTTAAGTCCAATTCGGCTTTAAGTCGCATGCGATGGAGACTTCATTCCGATTTGGAATTGATTTTGATTTTATACCTACAGGGAGGCTCGAACTTGACTGAATTACGATTTCAGTAATCCCATCACAATTCTGAATTCTGATTACTAAAATTATATTGGTTGAAATGTTCATATATATCAAGTGTCATTGCAATTTCTTTGAAAGTTCGATCGCAACGAATCGCAGTGTGCGCAGGGCTTATAAGTTAGCATCATCTTGGCCGTAAGACCGACAACCTATGTCGGAGTCCTATAGCGGTCTCTATGATCAATCGCATGATATTGAAACGAAAACTAATAGGTTTTAGCAGGGGGTCAAGGGAGAAAAATACAGATACCAAATCCCAGCTGCATGATCAGTGTAGTACCCCCTTGTTGACAAAAAGATTAGGCCCTTTCCATTGTAATTATATGACCAACGTAGGGGGTTAATTTCCTAATGGTGTTAGTTTTTTTTGTTGCTTTTGTCATTTTTAAGGACCCCCTCCCTCCATCAAGCTAGATATACCATGGGTGACCCGACAATTGCTCCGCCGACATCTGCTCCGCCGACAATTGCTACGCAAAATACGACAACTGCTCCGCCGACAATTGCTCCGGACAGTTGCTCCGCCGACAGTTGCTCCGTCGACACTTGCTCCGCTGATATTTGCTCCGTCGACACTTGCTCCGCCGATATTTGCTCCGTCGACATCTGCTCCGCCGAAAATTGCTCCGCCGACATCTGCTCTGATTATACGACAATTGCTCCGCCGATATTTGCTCCACCGCCGATATCTGCTCCGCAAAAATCTGCTCCGTCAATATTTGCTCCACCGACATCTGCTCCGCCGAAAATGGCTCCGCCGTAAATTGCTCCGATAATGCGACGACTATTTATTTATTTATTTATTCGTACTTTCATGCGCATAACAATTGTAGCACAGGCTGAAGACGTCAATTTCCATTTTTGTATATTATAATATATTGCAAAGTAAATTTAAACAATGCTTGCATGACATACACAGGGGCCGCGGAACGGTTTTCAAAATGGGGGGCTGACCATGCTAAAAATCACAATCATATGATCTTTTTTACGTTTTTGTACACGGTTTTGGAAAAAAAAAGTGGGGGGCTTCGGCCCCTGATACATAACATAGAAAGAAATATAATAAGAGGGATAAGCACAAAGGAGGGATAGATATTCTTATTCATGGGAGTGGCATTTTGTGTATATAAGTGTTATTACGTGACTGGTGATTAAAATGAAAAAGAATACGCGTGCTCATGTAATAATTATGACAGTACAAAAAAACTTAGATATACCCCATTCTTAGCGTCAAAATCGCTCTGGCTAAATATGCTCCGGAGTGGAGATATTTGCTCCAGGTGAAATTCAACGGTACCCCAACTTATTTGTCGAAAACCTGTACTGTAGTCATGCAAAATTTTTACTGTCGGCAAATTTTGTCCCTCACAAACATGACCAAGACATTCAGTAAGTAAAAATTAATATTCACGAAAATACCAACTTGTGAAAGGCTACATGTCGTGTCACCTTCTCGACTCACCCCTCCACTCTGGTTTCCATATCTTCTCGTATACACAGTGCTCTGGTCTCCACATCCACATCATGTCATATACACCGTAGGTTTTTAGATAAATATGATAATATATATAATAGTGAGTTGATTTTGTGTTTTATGTTGATCATGATTGTATTCTTCACTGATAGAAAAAGGATAATTAAAATATTCAATTAGCGCATCGCTCTCTCATTTCTTTTACGAGATCCCCCCCCCCCGAGGTATGCTTCATGTTTACAATTTTAAAAAATGCGTATAAATCTCCCCTTTCTATTTCTACGCATTTTTTTATTGTAAACATGAAGCATACCTGGGGGGAGATATCTCGTAAAAGAAATGAGAGCATGATGCGCTGATTGAATATTTTGGATATATTTACCAGAAAAGGGACAATAGCGACAATATGAATATATTTTAATAAATGAATATATGTATGTATCTCTCTCTCATAACGTCTAAACAAATAATGTTGTTTTTAAAATACAATAATATATATTACTGGTATATATATTATTGTCTTTTAAAAACAACTTTATTTGTTTAGATGTTATGAGAGAGATTCATACATATATTCATTTATCAAAATATATTTATATTGTCGCTATTGCACAGAATAGAACAAAATACAACCGAAGTATAATTTTATAGTGACTCACCAGTAGCGTAATGAGCCAACAACAAAAAATGGAGGGGGCCAGACAAGGATGACATTTATTTTCCTTTCCTTTATTCGTTTTTTCCATTGATAGGGAGAATGGGGGATCCGTGACCCCTAGAACGCCCCTCCCCCATCTGTACGCCAGTGATGATCATTGAAACAAATTGAAAGAAAAAAGGTGCAAGGGTAGATAAGGCCCAAGACGTAATAAAAAATATTGATAAAAATTATAATGCTGATAATGAAAATAAATGGCGTGAAAGAACAAAACGAGAGAGAGGAGAGGGGAGCCCGCGCGAATGTATGGTGTATAAGTTGCTGGAAAGCAGAAGAGATAGTGTGTCCAGCACCCCCCCCCCCCCACATTCTCTCCCCGCTCAAGACCGGAGTGAAACCAATGATAATAATATATGAACAAAAATCCAGATTCACAATCTGCGTTACAATTTGTCAAGTGTCAGCGGCAGGGAGAACAATTTGTTTTTTTTTAAGCAGAAAGCTGTGATGATGGGGGGAGAATGAAATACATAAATAAATAAAAAATTAACGAATAATAAGAACAGAACAATTTGTAAGATGTTCGTGCAATTTTGTTATCTGAGCACATGACGGCGGAGCAATTGTCGTATAATCGGAGCAGATGTCGGCGGAGCAATTATCGGCGGAGCAGATGTCGACGGAGCAAATATCGGCGGAGCAAGTGTCGACGGAGCAAATATCGGCGGAGCAAGTGTCGACGGAGCAACTGTCGGCGGAGCAACTGTCCGGAGCAATTGTCGGCGGAGCAGTTGTCGTATTTTGCGTAGCAATTGTCGGCGGAGCAAATGTCGGCGGAGCAATTGTCGGCGGAGCAGTTGTCGTATTTTGCGTAGCAATCGTCGGCGGAGCAAATGTCGGCGGAGCAATTGTCATGGAACCATACCATGTCCCTTATGTTCTTCCATCCCCGACCCTTCCCCCTCAACCCCTGCCCTCTAACATTCTCACCCAAACCCAATCAGCAGCCCATTTCTGCATCTGCATGCAGAAGTTTTGGTGCATCGGGTTCTCAACACAAACACAATATTAAGCCGGGTCTGAAGTGTGACACTAAACACATGTAGATAATACATCGCTGTTTGACTTTTGCATTACGCTAGTATAAAGGTCAAACCCTTAAGATTGATAAACTTTTCAGTTATGTCTGGCATTATTTTTCAATGACCCTAATAATAAGCAAGACAATGTCCCACCGATTTCATGATGTTTCTTTTTCAGCTAGGCTAGCCTAATTTTTTTTCTTTTTCTTTTTCAACGCCCTCCTGACCACACCCACCACTAACGACCAGCCAGACGTGCGTTTCCTTACTAAGGGAATACATACTTTATTGCTATATGAAGATAAAAATTGGCTCCCGGACTAATGGTGGTTCTAATAGCAATGAAATTTATAATGATTATGATACTGATAATAACTTCATATCATATAAAGAATATCGGGGGTTTTCCCCACATTGAAACCTGGGAGATGATTGCACACCGCATCCCCCTCTCAGAAAATTGGGGATGCACTCCCACCCCCGCTGTCTACGATATGAATCATGTTTATGATTACAAACAGTCCTTAATCCCGTTAATTGTCCCCTTTTCAGGTCAGTATAAATAATTTCAGCTTGCTTTTTGCGCTTGCATCAATCGATTCCCTTTAATACGAGGTGGCAAAGTGCCGTGGCAGATGTCTAAGGCACCTGACTACATCATGAAAGTCCGGGGTTCGATTCCCTGTATGGCCCTTGACCGAGGCATTTTCTTCCCAATCACTCTTTTATCTTGCATCAAATAAGTTAAAATGCTTTATGCGTTATTGATACCAACATTTTTCAGGTCACTATACAGAAAATTTCGGCTGACGCTGATGGATAAGCACCATGCTCATGATTAAAAAAAAGGAATGTTCCCTTTTTTTTCAGGTCTAATAGCGCTTTGCGCTTATACCATCTTTTAGTCCTTATGAAATACATAATTTTGTAAACATAAAGCTAACAGCTCTTCTTCGAACAGCCGATCGTGGAAAGTGTTGAGGAAATGTTTCATTATCCTTCCACCTAATGGACCATGCTTGATCTGCACCCGAGTTATGAAACTTTCTAGTAGTCGACTTGGCAAAATATCTTATGTCACCACGACGACAAAGTCATTGTACTTCTAAGAAGTGGACATAAACTTAAAGGTTATTGGATCATATTCCGGGGGCACTTGCATTGGCGAGTGGATACCATGCGTGACCAAAAAAAAACACGTAAAAAGGATGTCCTTTTCAAGACAGGGCACGTTACGTACGTAACGTGGTGTCAAAAACACTACAATAATGAAAAGGGGTATTTATTTAGCTCGGAAAGCTACGTGTTTATGGTCAAATTTTGCGAGGGTATAAAAAAGACTAAAATCTTTAATAAAGGATGTACTTTTGCCCAACAGTCAATACTACGTGTTTAGAGTCCGATTTGCACGAGGTATGGGAGGTGGGGCCGTACTAAACCCAATGATGTAGCTAAAGGTGAAACCCACGACCGAAGTCCGTGACATGTAACAATTAAAATATCGCTGTACTTGTTTCCCGGGGGGGGGGGGCACTTCCATTCACGAGTGGATACCATGCGCGACCATGAGATCTCAAAAAGCACCCTAAACACGTATTTTCCATATTCTGAAATTGCACCCTTAACAAGTATTGGCGTGTGAAACCCTACCCTTAACAAGTATTGGAAACAATGCGATACTATTGGGAAGTATTCCCTGATTTGAACCCATAAACAAGTACAGCGGTATGTCACGGACGTCGGTCGTCGGTTTTACCTTTACCTACATCATTGGGTTTAGAACAGCCCAACTCGCGCAAATCATATACTCTAAACACGTAGTATTGTATTGATGACATCCTTTATAAAACATTTTAGTCTTGATTTTTATACCCTCGCAAATTCTAAACACGTAGCTTTCCTGGCGAAATAGATACCCTTTTTCCATTATAATGTTTTTGACACCGTTATTACGTTACGTACGTAACGTGCCCTATCTTGAAAAATACATATTTTTACGTGTCTTTTTGGTCGCGCATGGTATCCACTCGTCAATGTAAGTGCCCCCCCCCCCCCGGGACTTGTTTAGGGGTTCAATTCAGAGAATACTTGCCAAGGGTATCGTTTTGCTTCCAAAACTTATTAAGGGTAGGGTTTCATACGCCAATACTTGTTAAGGGGTGCATTTTCAGAATATGGAAAATACTTGTTTAATATAGGGTGCTTTTCGAGACCCCATGGTCGCGCATGGTATCCACTCGTCAATGGAAGTGCCCCCCTATCATGTAAAGTTACCTTTGTACAGAGACTGGCAACGAAGTTCATTTCCTCGTCGCTGTGGATAGATACGAGATCAGGTTGGCCTTTGGACTTGTCAGTGTTCCTGCAATTCGTCACGGCTTGAGTAAAGTTGACGCGCTCCCCATGATAATAACGATAACAATTACCCTGGAAAAACACCCAAGGCCTAGGACATAGGAAGGTTATCTTGCAAACGTAGGCCATAGTAGCGGAACATTCGTTATCGTTCCACTTTCCTGGTCCTATATATTGCTTCGTGAATTTTACAGCGGAGTCGTTCAAGGATTTGGGCTCACTAGAAGAAGTGAGATATTTCTTCTTCCAAATATAAGCACAGTCTTCTGAAGAATTTGGGAGATGAGGGATGTTATTATCCGGTTGCAAAGGAAACCATGCAGTGTAGTTCACCTCCGTTCCATCCGACCATTCAAAGGCACCTTCTGGGGTTGGTTGATAAAGTCCTATCCATTGATTCTGATTTCGGCAAGCCTATATATATACAGAAGAAATTGCATTGACGTAGTCTTACAAAATGTCGGATTCGAGATTGCGTAGGGAAGGCGGCCAACAGACTGACCAATTTACTCTTCAAGCATAAAAATGTTTATCTTTTTAAGAAAGAAATAATGATCAGGACTCCCATCACACCTAGCCTTTCTTCAAGCAAATTCAGATGAGCAACAAAAAAGGGGATTAACACAGCGCTTTTCTTGTTCAATTTCTGATCACTTTTTCTGAGCCGAGGCATTGAAAACGCATATTGATTTACACACTCTATGACAAATGCATCATAACAGAACATTCATGATTTTACATTAGAACAAACGCAATGTGATATCATTTCGATTTTGCATACTCTGTATACCCTAGGCATCTGTTGTGTGTTTCATAAAGGTGTTCGTAAGTTACTAGCGACTTAACGACGACTGGGGGTCCTTTCTTGTGGTAAGTGATACAACACAAGATTTCCCTTGGAGTTGATTTGCTATTTATTTTATTTTATTTATTTTGTTATATTTAATTGATATATTCATATTCCACAAATCCTCAAAGTACATTTCGTAATAAATCATTTTTACAATGAAATGAAAAAAGTGGAGGGGCCTACTGAAAAGCAAAGCTTGTAAGATATAGACCCCCTATCAAAATTTTATACAAGGGTAATATGATATAAGTAGAGTAAAATAATCAGCAAAATCCTATAAATTTATAAAGATATAAACACTGTAACACAAATGTATATACACTATATACAAAATTAAATATTGACTTTAAAATAATCAACACTACCGTGGATAAGTATGAAGTTCACAAAATATTCTTAAATGTCAAGTCCACCCCAAAAAATTGTGGATTTGAGTCGATAGAGAAAAATCAAACAAACATATGCTGCAAATTTCATCGAAATCGGATGTAAAATAAGAAAGTTATGACATTTTTAAGTTTTGCTTATATTTCACAAAACAGTTAAATGCACAACTCAGCAATATGCAAATGAGAGAGTCGATGACTCACTATTTTATTTTATTTTTAATTATACAATATTTCAATTTTTACACAGATTTGACAAGAAAGGACCAACTTAATTATTAACCATAAACTGTTAAAATAATGGTAATTCTACATGTTCAGGGAGAAATTATAAAACTTTGTTTCACTTGACAAGGAGGAGAAAATAATAATATTTCATATTTCATTTAATAAAATACAAAAGAAATAGTGAGTGGATGACGTCATCAGTCTGCCAATTTGCATACCGACGAGGATGTGCATGTAACTGTTTTGTGAAATTAAGCAAAACTTTGAAATGTCATAACTTTCTTATTTTACATCCAATTTTGATGAAGTTTTCAGTGTTTTGCTTGTTGGATTTTTCTCCTTTTTTTCAAATCAACTTTTTGTTGGGGTGGACTTGTCCTTTAAGAAAGGATCACCCGTACTATTCTTAAAGTCACTCGAAACTTAAACCTAGCTTTGTGAAACACCCACGCACCATTGGCACGTTGCAGAAGAATTGCAATCTAACACAACTCCTAAAACGAATCGCAGCGGGATTATCAACCAATCAGACGGGCACATTTTTAACGTGCGTTTGTTTGTTGTTGTTGGGGGTGCCTCAAACAAATTTTGCGTCCAAAGGGTGCTATGGGATTGGTTGATGGTCAATGCACACCATACGCATTTGTAACTTGCATTTGTTTGTTGTTGTTTGGGGGGGGTGCGTCAAACGGAATTACTTCCAAAGGGGCTTACGGGATTGGTTGATGGTCAATGCACACCATGTGCATTTGTAACTTGCGTTTGTTTGTTTGTTTGTTGTTTGGGGCAGGGGCCGCGGAACGGTTTTCAAAGTGGGGGGGGGGGGGCTGATCATGCAAAAAATCACAATCCTATGGTCATTTTTACGTTTTTGTACACGGTTTTGGAAAAAAAGTGGGAGAGGGGGGGGGGGCTGAAGCCCCCCAGCCCCCCCCCCCCCCCCCCGCTTCCGCGGCCCCTGTGGGGGGTGCGTCAAACGCAATTGCTTCCGGAGGGTGCTACGGAATTGGTTGATGGTCAATGCACACTATGCGCATTTGTAACTGGCGAGTGTTTGTTGTTTTGGGAGTGCGTCAAACGCAATTACTTCCAAAGGGCCATACAGTATTGGTTGATGGTCAGTGCACACCATACGCATTTGTAACTTGCGTTTGTTTGTTGTTGTTTTGGGGGTGCGTCAAACGGAATTACTTCCAAAGGGCCATACGGGATTGGTTGATGGTCAATGCAGACCATACACATTTGTAACTTGCGTTTGTTTGTTGTTGTTTGGGCCGCAGGGGCCGCGGAACGGTTTTCAAAGTGGGGGGCTGAGCCAAAAGTGGGGGGCTGATCGTGCAAAAAATCACAATCCTATGGTCATTTTTACGTTTTTGTACACGGTTTTGGAAAAAAAAGTTGGGGGGGGGGGGGCTGAAGCCCCCCCAGCCCCCCGCTTCCGCGGCCCCTGTGGGGGTGCGTCAAACGCAATTGCTTCCGGAGGGTGCTACGGGATTGGTTGATGGTCAATACACACCACAAACTTTGACTTTGTTTGAAAATACTAATGGAAATCTAATGAATTCAATTCAAATTTTTCTATCAATATGATTAAACGTTACGACTCCCGAATACACATGAGATAGACAGGAAATACATACAAATATAATAATAATGATAATATGCATTTTGTATAGCGCCATCTATCTATCTATTCTTACTATTACTGTTAGTATTGTTACTATTATTATTACACCGGATTTAGTTCGAGCTGCCTTTCAGTGCTCGTGCATTCAATGAATTAATTCTGCCGGGGACCCATTCACCTCGCAAGGGTCGATTGGAGCATAGTGTCTTGCTGAAGGAAAACACGCCATGGCTAGGATTCGAACCCACGACCCTCTGTTTGAAAGGCTAGAGTCAGAACCACTCGACACGGCGCGCCCACAATTCAAATTATCTTGAAATGAGCCTTGCAATTATTTTAGGGGCGTATTGTACTTACTTTTCCTTTGCACAAGTCCAAAATAATGTTCGTCTCCCCATCACTGTGAATGGACACTAGATCGGAAAAACCAGGAGAATGATCGTCTTCCTGATCTTTCCAGTTGATGTTCCGACAGTTCGTCAGTGCTCGAGAAAAGTTGACTCTCTCATCAAAGTAACAATAAAGATTGCCTTCATACCATCCGAAAATATCTTGACAGCTCGAATTATCTGCTGTACCTGGAGAAAAAAAATCGAAGGAAACCCCACATTAATTCCTGTCTTCAAATGTTTCGGTCACTGACGGATCCAGGGGGAGGGGGGCACATCCGGCTCGTGCCCCCCCCCCCCCTTGAAAGTCACAGCATATATTTTTAATTGCAATATGTCCTTCATACACAAGTGTTGCCTTTTTCTTTGTTTCTTGTCAAATTTTCTTCGGGTAAATGCTTTGAAAAATCCTGGATCCGCCCCTGGTGGCTGTTTCATAAAGCCGTTCGTAAAGTTACGAACGATTTTACGCACGACTTGAACATGTTCTTAGGTCATAGCTCAATTACATATAGGGATATCACATAGCACAAGAAAGGATCACCAGTCGTGCGTAAAGTCATTCGTATCTTACGAACAGCTTTATGAAACACCCCCCAGGTTATGGTTACCAGCCATCTTGATAGATCAGTAATAGGCCTACATGAACTCTTATATTGGCCACACCCACACAAGCACAACCTCACGTCCACTGGCTCACTTACAATTAAAATTGCAAAAATAATGTTTGTACTGCATGTGTAAGTGCGTTTGTCTGTGAGGGTGAGAGTGTGGGTGTGTGTTTTTGCATACGTGTTTGGTGGGTCGTTCATGTGAATGTTTGTGTGTCTTGACGATTCGTTTTACAAAACGAGAACCCCAGGAATCATGCAAAATTAGAAGACAATGATTTTTTCAACGATTACTGAACTAATAATGCATTAATTTGGTATAGGTCATTCAATTGCAATTAACGTAAATGTCTCTAAAATACTAAAAAGTTCAACCAATTGTAAAGAGATTCTTTGCTTATCTAAATTTTGAGGGATTGTGGGAATGGAGCATATTGACATTGTCAGCTTGAATGTTTTAAAGCTGTGCAAATACGGGTACGGATAATTGATTTTCCTGAATGGTGTCATGAGCAATGCAACTTGGAATTACTACCAAGGGTGTTTCATACCCCCAAAAAAAATGTCCGTAAAGTTTTCGTGCTTTTTTTTGTCATTGTTTTGCGAGCCAACGTAATACTAGTAATACGGCAAGCATTAATTTATGGTGCGGCATGATTCGTACTTTGTAGATTACTCGATCTTCGTGTTGCTACTTTGTATCATAAATGCCTGTTGTACTATTTTATTCATGTATATTCATCTTGTATCATGCGAAGTAATTCATGCCCGTTCTTCTTCTTCTACTTCATGCTCGCTTCTATAGCTCTTTTCTTCCCCTCTCTTCTATTTCTTTACCTTCTATGTATTAGCCCTTTCTTTTTGTATTTGTTGTTTAGTTGTATATTTTTACAGGCGTAGGCCTATCCCGGCACAGTCAAGCACCTGCTGCCTTCTGCGTTTTTTTACGCCTCCTTCCATGTGCATAGAAACTTAATTACATACATTGTTATATTACTATACAGTAGTATTGATTTATTTCATAATATGAAATTGGATGTAACCTGCGTAATGTCAATCGGAAGAAATAAATGTTTAATTGAATTGAAATAGAATTTTTCCTCACGTTCATTGCAATGGGTCCCGTGGAATCCAGCAAAACAGTAACATTTGTAGCTCTCCATAGTCTCCAAACACCAGCCGTTCTGACATAAATATTCTATACAACCTAAGATAATAAATAAACGCCATAAGAAAGTTAAAATAATTTTTGAAATGACTACATATTATCCTTACATAAGTATTTACATAAAGAATTTATTTAGGCCTAGAATGACACAAAAAATATCATTCTTGATATGAACTTCCCACTTTCTCGGTTGGAGTTTAAGTTTGATCTATCACAACACTCTATATGACGGGAACCGGATCTCATTTGAAGGCCTCGATCTTCTAAAACTATGACGTTTTCATCTCACCGGATGGACTTTCAAGGGATTCCGCTAGATGTGTTGTCCTTGAGGGCGTATCAGTGGTCACCAGGTCTGCTGTGCTCGTTTCTCCCGTCTTTGTCATCATCATTTCGTCAGTCAATAGTGATTCTGCAGCTAGAAATATGAACAAAAAATTACAATCACGATATATTATTATTTGTCCTGACATGACTTTTTTTTTATTTTGACAACGAAATTATATGACTAAGCACGTTAGTTTTTCAGTGATCATTGATTTTAAATCAATTACGCTAAACATCACTTTATGTAAAAAAAAATATGTGAAATATATTAGAATTCGTTGAATCAGTTTTATATTTTCTCACGTTCATTGCAGAGGGGTCCTTGAAATCCAGCAAAGCAGATGCATTTGTAACTTTTCATAGTCTCCAAACACCAGCCGTTTTCACAGAGATCTTCATCACAATCTGAATCAAAACCAAAATTAGCCGAAGTGATTGATATTCGTTTTCAATGCAAACGATTCAGATAGTCATGACAAAATTATCATCTCTCTCCATTATGTTATGTACTTCCACACGAGAGTAGATTTTAGAATATGTCGAGGACAGTTAACAGACCATCTTGACCGTTCTGGACAGGAATACTGTGCAGGCTATCGTTTGATCTAAACAGTCCGCAGCGGGTGTAGTACGGTATTCTACGGCTATAGTGCGACAGACATACGGTCCACAACGGTCACTTAGTCTTCATTGCAATTGCAGAGGGGCACTAGCGTACCTACGGGGGGGGGGCAGAGGGTGCAGACTGCCCCCCCCCCCCCTGACGAGTCACAACCCATGCAAGGGACATATCCTTGCCCCCTAACGAGTCTTGAAGACCTTTTTTTTTTTGGCTTGTCAATTTTTTTTCTGGTACGAAATTCTTTATTTGTGGTTGAAGACCTTTTTTTTTTATGCTTGTCAATTTTTTTGGCGGACGAATTTGCCCCCCCCCCCCCCACCCTGTGAAAAATCCTAGGTACGCCACTGCAGAGGGGTCTTTGAAATCCAGCAAAGCAGATGCATTTGTAACTTTTCATAGTCTCCAAACACCAGCCGTTTTCACATAGATCTTCATCCCAATCTGAATCAAAACCAAAATTAGAATGAAGTGATTGATATTCGTTTTCAATGCAAACGATTCAGATAGTCATGACAAAATTATCATCTCTCTCCATTATGTTATGTACATCTACATGAGAGTAGATTTCAGAATATGTCGAGGACAGTTAACAGACCATCTTGACCGTTCTGGACAGGAATACTGTGGAGGCTATCGTTTGATCTAAACAGTCCGCAGCGGGTGTAGTACGGTATTTTACGGCTATATTGCGACAGACATACGGTCCACAACGGTCACTTAGTCAAGCTAGGCTGACGCAGGCGACCACCTAGTGTGCGAACACCTTTCGTGGATATCTTCCATGATAATTTTTTGCAAGCGTTACTATTTTCCTAACCGAGGATCGAACCGCGGACTCTCATGTGTCTAGTCTTGCACCTTGGACCACTCGGCAATGCCACCTCCGCTTGAAAAAAAAAAGAATAGAAATCAAAGGCACCCGCTTTGTTGAGTACCTTTTCGCTTTCAAAAGAGGAATTTCTCGGCCTGTTTGTGGAGACACCCACATCATGCCAGTCGTTTGCCACCAATGAAGACTTGCAACATGACGCACAGAGCTATACTTAGATGTAAAATGTTCCATATTTGGAAGGTTTAGTGGTCCAAATGTTTTAATACAGGAAGTAATCGTTTATTCGTAGGATTCGAAAACACAATAAGCCTTATTATTCTGCAAGTTTGATAATCCGAAAAAAGTAAGGTTCCCATAGCTAATGAACCATCTCCGTACTCCCGAGACTTACTTCATTCTCGGACAGACGAACCTTTGAAGTACGGAATGCTAATCTATTGTCATTATCAAGAACCTTCTGAATATCAAACTCAATATTATTGTCGGATTAACAAAACTTCGGGAAATGCAGCAAATCCCACTTTTCATTTTCTGACTTACCAAAATAGCGAACATTAGTGGTACATGTAATTTCTTCGTTTTTATGATTAATGACCTTTTGAAATATCGGGAGCGCTCGCATCATTTGGTTAGTGAAATACGTATGATCTTAGTGAATTCCTACAAACAAGCCTTAAAATGCCCCTCTTCAGGTCTGAATTTCCTAAATTTTCAGCTCGCGCTTCCCGCTCGCAATATTTGATTAGTGAGATGCGTATGTTAATCATGATTACAATGACTACAAGCATGACAAGTGCTTCATGTGTAAGTCTAACAAATTTAGCAAGCGCTTGGCACTCGCATTAGATGACTATGGTGAGATATGTATTCTCTTAATGGATTCCTAAAATAGAGTCCTTAAAATCTCCCTGTTTAGGGGTCAACATAAACAAAAATGTCAGCTAGTGCTTCGCGCTCGCATCATTTGGTTAGTGAAATACGTATGGTCTTAGTGAATTCTATAAATAAGCCTTAAAATGCCCCTCTTCATGTCTGAATTTCATAGATTTTCAGCTCGCGCTCGCAATATTTCATTAGTGACATGCGTACGTTAATCATAATTACAATGACTACAAGTGCTTCATGCGTTTAGATGTAATTCTAACAAATTTAGCAAGCGCTTGGCACTCGCATTAGATTACTGGTGAGATATGTATAATGCTAATGGATTCCTAAAATATAGTCCTTAAAATCTCCGTTTTGGGTCAATATATACAACAATTTTAGCTAGCGCTGCGTGCTCGCAATGTTTAACGAGACATGCACGTATCATGATATAACAAAATGGTTATAATGTCCCTTTTTAGGTCTGAATACCAAGAATTTTCATCTCGCGCTTCGCGCTTGCATTATTTGATCAGTGAGATACATATCCGTTTAATGGCACTGTCCTTAGACTGTCTCTATTAGTGCATTCCTGGCACCTGAGCGCGCTTCGCGTGCTCACTAAGTGACTCAAATTTTTGCAGGTGCCCCCCCCCCCCATGCCGTGACCCACGGTACGCCACTGAACGGGAGTTTGCCGATTTTGCTTATGATTGTCGATTTTCAAAAGTTTTTGCTTTGAGGGTTTTGTTTTCAAGACGTTGATTGTGTTGCTTCATTGGTTTGAACTACTAATGTAAATGAAATAACTGTTTGTGCTTATTACCATGACTACTAGGCAAATCGATCAATTATTTGATTCTAAAGTACTTTAACCCCTTTTCCATAAAGGGGTTTTGATAAACGGAATCCATATTTGATACGAAATACGTGACATTTTGTGGCAACTGAGAGCGCTTTGCGCGCTCACTAAGTGACTCAAAATGTTTGCAGGTGCCCCCCCCCCCCATGCCGTGACCCACGGTACGCCACTGAACGGGAGTTTGCCGGTTTGGCTTATGATTGTCGATTTTCAAAAGTTTTTGCTTTGAGGGTTTTGTTTTCGAGACGTTGATCGTGTTGCTTCATTGGTTTGAACTACTAATGTAAATGAAATAACTGTTTGTGCTTATCACCATGACCACTAGGCAAATCATTCAATTATTTGATTCTAAAGTACTTTAACCCTTTTTCCATAATGGGGTTTAGGTAAACGGAATCCATATTTGATACGAAATACGTGACATTTTGCGGCATTTTGTGGCAACTGAGAGCGCTTTGCGCGCTCACTAAGTGACTCAAAAATGTTGCAGGTGCCCCCCCCCCCATGCCGTGACCCACGGTACGCCACTGAACGGGAGTTTGCCGATTTGGCTTATGATTGTCGATTTTCAAAAAGTTTTTGCTTTGAGGGTTTTGTTTTCAAGACGTTGATCGTGCAGCTTCATTGGTTTGAACTACTGCTAATGTAAATTAAATAACTGTTTGTGCATGACCACTAGGCAAATCGATAATTACTTGATTCTAAAGTACTTTAACCCTTTTTCCATACTGGGGTTTTGGTAAACGGAATCTATATTTGATACGAAATACGTGACATTTTGTGGCAGATAGGTCCATTCATTACATGTAGGCCTATTCGCATCGCAGATATATATGTATACAATGATGGAGCCAATACTGCATAATGAAATTAAACACTGCAAACATCACAAGGCCTATAGTGTACGCGACATAATACCCTTAATGATCTGTTGGGGAAAATGAAATATATTCCGATGAATGTGACTGGTGAATTTCATTCCACACATTACATAAAATTGATAATTTTCATGAAATAAATACACCGGAAATGAATTGTAAAAACACAAATTATGATTACATCTTCATAGATCATAGTGCTCCCTTTCACATACCTAGTCCTCTAAGAAGTAAGTGCTGATAACCAAGGAAAGAAAGTGTAAATAAAGTCTTATAATTTACAACTTAAAAAAAGTCAATTCAGAGGTCAAATGGATGTGGATTTCTTCGAAGGGAAGCTGAAAATCGATGACAGATGCATGCACATCGCTGAAGAAATAGTAGTTTAACATATTATCTGAAACCAATGCAGGAATGTGGTTATTTGCTTTATATTCCACTTTGGAAACGATTTCATTTATACTGTGTAAATCCAATGAGCATGATGAGGGAGAGCAATAATTACACCTCAATGAACGTCTGAAATTATTTCATTTTCGGTATAACAATCCTTCGGATAAACGAACATTATGATGTATCTTACACTGTTAGAAAAGCAGAAGACAAATTAAAAAAACAGATTTTACAGAAAGAAATAACCAAATCTTTCTGTAAATTTTTATAACAGGAAAGACTTTCTTTAATTTTTCTACAATTTTACAAAACAGGTCTGTTTAAAAAAGGGGGGAACAGTTTTAATACAATACATTTTTAAATTAACATACACCAAATGCAAATTTTCTGTAATTTACACATATACATGTAAGATTACATGTGTTCTCGAGACTCTGCTGCAGGATTTTTTTTTTAAGCACAAATTTTCTATGTAAGTATCTTATTATTATCAAATACTTGACTTTCTTGATCCACTTTCTAGTCTCCTAACGTTAAAAAAACGACTGATATTTCCATGTTACACTCTGAGTACGATTCCTACTACGAAGATTATTGTAACAAGTATAATTAGACATTAACTTTCCCTCTTAACATATTTTACTTTCTCTATCCAAATGAAATTAGAGGCTGGTTTATATTTCCAAAGCTAGCTCAAAGACATGTTTTAAAGGGCGCACGAACCAACAGCCCTAATAGCCCCACCTCAATTCCTCAATGACTTCGATCTGGCAAGGTTCATTACCCACAATCCATCATTCTGAGCAATGTGGTCTCAAAATATAGCCCTACTTGAACGACAACACACCGATTTACTTCTCAATGCATTCATGTCGCAATAGATATGTTCCCAAGTAGCTTAACAAAGTAATTTTCCTCTCTAAACACTTCGGGGTTTCTCTACAAATAAAACTATAGGACAATTTATCCTCTTAATTTTTCAAAGTTATCTCAAATTGTATTTTTACGTACTATACGCATATTGCTGCTTTTTGTGAACCCTCGTCTTCACTGCTGTATTCCGTTCAACATAGTACCTACTACCTGAACATGGCGTCATACACTGTAAAGGCCACGGACATACGTGGGCCTCAAAGTCTGTTTCGTGTTCTCAGAAAATTGAACGACATAAATGCTGTTACAACAATTTTGCAAGATACATAAACAGTGAAGATGAGGTATCAAACGATGATACTAGTCTCTGTTCAGACGTAGTGCTTAAAAAAATATAGGTTCCAGCCTCCCAATAGTAAATTGCCAATTCGTCCACTGCCAACTCGTCCACTCACCATTATGCTCATCAACCTTCATTTAGTCTAATGCCATTTCGTCTAACAACCATTCAGTCCAGTAACCGTTTGCTCCAATCATCACGTCTTCTAATCACCAGTTCGCCTATGACCATTTCGTCTAATAACCAGTTGGTCTAGTACCCATTTTCTTTTCATTCTTTTCGCCCAATTAACACTTTTCCAATTAGACCAAATGATTTACTGACTAAATGGCTATTGGACCAACTGGTTATCAGACGAAATGGCAATTAGACCATGTGGATAGTGGACGAATTGATGATTGACCAAATGATAGTAGACGAGTTGGTAATTAGACCAATTGGCATTAGACCTATTGGAAATAAACCCTCCAAAATTAATGCTTTTTTGACAAATTTCCGAGGTTCAGAAACCGATTTTACAACTAATTAATGCAAATAAAAACCACTCTGTCCTTTAAAGCCCCCTCACACCTGACCGAATGTAGGCGGACGAAGGGTGACGAATGGTAAAATGAACGAAATGCACGCGAATTCAACGAAATTCAAATAAAATTTCCTTCAGATCATGCGATCAGTAACTGTTGACAAATTTTATCAACGAACGGTAAGCGAAGGAGAAATATGACATTCAAAGGATATCGATTTTTCGGTTCACCTCTTTGAGAAAATTGCTTCCGAAGGCGAGCGAAGTGTTGATATATCCCAATAAGACGAAGGAATAGTCACCAATGGTTTGATATGGCGTGCGATTAGAAACGAAGACGAGGGAATAGATCAGGCAAATTTGTTCGTTGTGTCATCGTGTTGCTTCGTTACGGGTTCTTTCGAGATCGGTCCACTTTGGCAAAAGCGCGAAGAGGGACTATGCGCGACAAAAACACACGAACGATAAACGAACGATTACCGCAGACTAAATAAGAGATGCGAATTCAAACAGATGACCAACGATTTTTCAATTCGTCGGGAAGTTTTAAACATGTTCAAAATTTCCGCGCGAATTTGAATAATCGCAGCTGTTAGTTCAGAAGATGTACGAACCCAAACATGAAGGGTAAATATGATTTACCATTAGATACCATTGAAAACGATTTTGTAAATAATGCCTTTCGCCAGCCATCGCAAGGCATATTTCAGGCAATTCGGTTAGACTTAAGTAAAAAGTTCGAGTTACATTTTGGTGCGCAGTTAAACGAATTCCTTGCCCAGTGGACTCAGCTCCGTTAAAATCATAAGCCCGTTTACTGAAATCTGGTTAAACTTGGACTGTGGTCTAACTATGTGCTAAATTTATGGGAAGCAAAAAATGCTATTGAAAAATTCAAATGTTTGCTGTGCTCATATGTTTCACGTTACTGCTGAAGGAAACAATTTTGGTTACTACTACTAGATAGCTCTGAATTATTTGAGTGTCAATTGAGCTGATAGATTAAAGCTGTACTGATAGACCAGGGGCACGTCTTACAAAGAGTTACGATTGATCTGATTAACCCGAACTGTAGGGTACAGCATATCTAGACAAATATTTCGAGCAAACATGCAATAGGTGTTGATGTTGCCGGCTTTCCATAGATATGACTGATCAGATCAACGGGGTCTAGTGTATAACTTAAACCTGAGCTCAGAATATGAGCCATGGGGTCGAAAGGGGACCAGCTTACCTGGAAATCTACAAACTCGGTGACCAAAGGTTTGTGAGTTATCATTCCTGGTGGGACACGAGTCCTCAGTAGATGAAACGCGAATGATCTTTGGAATAGTCTGAACCATACTTCCATTGGGATGAAGTTTCTTCCGGCATTCAAGAAACATTGGTAAGGTGTAATTCAGACCTAAGCCATCTGGACACGCAGTTGATCCATTCGATGAACCAAGTATAACTGAAATAATTAGTTGAAAATAAATTCAAAGTATTGCCGATACCGTCGGATTTTAATGTAATGTCTACTAGTATATTGTATTCAACCTGAATTTTACATTTTTTAAAACTTCGTTATTTAGCTGGGATTAACTCTGATTCGAGGTAAAGTACCTGGAAATCTTAATTCATGTCACTCAGAATATGTTGCATTCGGGCTGATGATTGAGCCAATTCGATTCCAGTTACTCAAAACGGTAGGATAAAAGTGACATTGATTAGCATGAAGTTGACACGACATTTGCTCCTGCGACAATTTATCCGGGTTGGGGTTGCAATATGGTTATATGTTATAGGGTTAGGTTTAGGGTAGGGTATAATGTTAAACCCAGGGTTTAAAGGGATGGTCCGGGCTGAAAGTATTTATAGCTTAATAAATAGAGTAGAATTCACTGAGCAAACTGCCGAAAATGTTATCAAAATCGGATAACAAATAACAAAGTTATTGAATTTTAAAGTTAAGCAATATTTTGTGAAAACAGTCGTCATGAATATTCATTAGGTGGGCTGATGATGTCACATCCCCACTTGTTCTTTTGTATTTTATTATATGAAATTAGGTTTATTCAAATGTTTTCCTCCAAGAACTAGAAAAATTGGATTGACAACTGATTTAGTGCATTATATATTTATTGCTGCAACTTATTTCATTATAAGGGAGACATATTATTCACACAAGTATGAAATAATAAAAGAAATTATGATTTCATGTAATAACATAAGAAAACGGAAAGTGGAGATGTAACATCACATATTCATGACGACTGTTTCCCCAAAATATTGCTAAACTTTAAACTTCAATAACTTTATTATTTGTTATCCGATTTTGATGAAATTTTCGGCATTTTGTTCAGTGACTGTATTAAGATATAAATATTTTCAGCCCGGACCATCCCTTTAAGTTCGTCATTCGATCAGTGTTTGGGATTTAAAGCGGACTAATTGTCGCCGGAGTAAATGTCATGGAACCCTAGCCGAACAAACCATGTAATGTGCATAGTACAGTCCCCATCACGAGTTCAATGCTTAGATGATTTTAACTTGGGAGGAATCAAACTGGGACACACAATATATGCATAACGGACATTTCAATTAATCTATCTATCTATATGTCCTCCCGAATACAACGTGTGCATTTATTATAAGGGAGGATTCATCATTCATACCAAAGTTCCGTCATTGGGTTTCGAGCCAGTTATTCATGTTCCACAGTCTTGCATTTTCATCACATATTTATAAAACGAAGCAGGCCTATTTGTCATGAAATTAATTCAAGTGTTAATACTTAGCTCAAGAAAAATTCTTTTTCACTAGATTCCTTCATAAAGATCATGCAAGAATCGAAATAATATGTTTGAAAAGCCTACCTGGTAACAAACATGCTGCGAGTCCGTACTTGAATAGCGAACACATAATCTGTTAAAATTCGATATAAAACGACGAGAGTAAAAGTAAAATATTGTGACGTGCCAATCTCATCAGCCTTATAGTCAATATCAACGTAGGAATCTCCCGTTTCAAACACCATCAATGGTTATATCATATCATTTTCACGACCAAGTGGGGCCTGACCGCCGGTATGACCACCTCGAACATGTCAAATGTCATCATTCAGTTTGATAATCATCATGAAGATCATCTCAATTACCTCATCATCATCACTATCATCATCACATCCAGCATCACTATAATCATCACCATGGATACCACCATCACCATCAACATAATGTACACTCCTTTGTTTTACTTTGATGGTCTTATTTGTTTTTTCTCAGGCAGTGTATAATGGTCAATAATTTGGTATACACAATCATAATTTGACTTTATAACTAAATTGAATTCAATCACAGAAGTACTTATCATTTCAAGCTCTGTTTCTTATCAGAGCCTAATTTTGATGTTGTCTACATCATGTGTAAACACGCTATAGATTTTGTAAAATTATGCATCAAAGTTTTATTGCCAATTTAACTCGATCCTTGTAATTTTTATATATATATTGTATGGTTACAGACAACGTTTAAATGTCCTTTTTACACATGAAAAGTAAACGCTTGAAATTGAAACGTCTTTCAAAGTTACCATCAAAAATCAATATAGATCGTGATGCCAATTATCATAGTCATTTGATCTCAGAAGGGTAATAATTCTTGCAGAAATAGATTAAATGTACGATTGTGACATAAAAGCTTTATGCAAAAATGGGTGACGCTACATAATCAAAAAGTCATGCTTGGGTATGAGAATCTTAACCATAATTATCAACTGGCAATATGTCTACATTGTCGGAGTAGGTCTTAGAGTATACTTGCCATTTTTGTAGATCTAGCGGCAACTGAATGTTGAGACAAATATGCGAGATTGGCAATATTTTGCTAAAGTAGGACTAAAGGTTCATCGCGTGAGCAAAACTTTCTGATGATTTAAGGGGAGGTATTTTGTAATAACGTTCTGCACAGAACGTCGACTTAATTCGTCCCGAAGTTACCAAGCCCGCTCGCTGATGTAGTTATAGAGCATGCAGAGTTAAAATAAAATGCATCGTTTTTCGACAACGGATTCTGATTGGCCTTTTTGTCTTTTGACAAACTTCTGGCATGTGGCGCCTAGCTGTATGCGTGATTGTGAGAAATATGGGATCGAAATGGCTAAATAAAGGTGGAGGTCTCCTTTCTTTGATCTCTGCTGATTGGCTGGCGAACACCAAGGCGGTATCGACACAACCAATGAAAATGGTGGAAGTTATCCTGGCTCAGGTGTCTTGGATGTCGAGAAGCGAAAGCATATCCCATTAACCCAGTACATATCCTCCATAAGTGTGGTGGAGAAAATCATGATTTATGAGTTTACATTTTTATACATGGAATCATTCTGACGGAATCATTCTAATCAATGTTTTTATTGTCTTTTTTGTGAAATGTCATAATGTGTGTTTGCGAGGGTGGGAGGGCACGTGTATGATTGTACACACTGTCGAAATGATTAATGCTTCCATTCTTCGTTGACAATCTTGTGTGAAGAGGGAAAGGAAAAGTAAAGATAAGGCAGACGCATGACTGGTAGAAAAGGAGTAAAGTCGGAAAAGGGAGGAAAGGAAGGACATAACAAAAAAAAGAAGGGGAAAACGGAAGGAAAGGGGACAAAAATGAAGAAAAGAACAGGTGATAAAGATTATTGTTCCGAAATACCAATAAATGAGTGAGATAGATGACATAGATTAAGAGATGGCAAATTGGAACTCGATTTTATGGCGGGAAATAGAAAAAAGGCAAAAAGAATTGGAAAATGAGGTAGAATGAAATTGGCTAAAAAGCTAAAGGGGAAAAGTTGAATCATGAAGAAAAAAGAAAATGAAAAAGACAAGAATTTAGGTTCACACTCGGGCTGCCGAGGTTTGAAAATAAAGAAGGGGAAGAAAGAATAGGATGGCGTATTAAGTCCATAAAAGCTTGCTAAATTTCAAGCAATAACATTCCCAATCAGGAAATTATTAAACTTTGAGAGGTTCCTGACATACCGCCCAAGAATTGCGCAAGGCTACACATGCCCTGTAATTATATTTTTAAAATTCACAACAACAGTTTTCTCGTTCGCTTCGCTCGCTCGTGCCGCTTTCCCCCCTCATTTCCCATGTTGTGCCCTCTCTGAAGTAATATGTTTTGTAATTATATACCCGCGATTTCATTGAAAATAACGGCAAGTTTTGATAATGGCTGAATGAATCTCGAGAGGTAATGAGAGAGGCTCCGCCCCGGACTCCACATACGTGGCACTGGCGTACAAATGGAATGGTTTTGGGCCCTGGGCCCCAAAAGTTCTACGACCAAAAACCAAAAAGAAGATAAAGGGACTGGGAAAATGTAAGGTATAAGGTTATTTTCTGAATATCATTTTAATTAATGTTCCGAAAAAAGGAAAGCTCATTCTTGCTGCTCATCTCTTCCAAAAATTTACAATTTGAAATCGAATTTGGACGTATCTTTTCTACTTTCTAGTTTCACAGAATAATAATGATAATAATAATAATAGGCATTTATATAGCGCCATCTATCTAGAAATATTCTATTCCGAGGCGCCATGGGCGGAAATCCCAGGGGGGACAGGGGGGACGTGTCCCCCCTACTCAAAATAGTAGGGGGACACAATAAATGTCCCCCCTACTATTTGTGGTCTTTTATGATGGTAAGAAATACATCATTGAAAAACGAAATAAAACATGTATTTTAGGACGAGATGACCTTACTTTTGGGATGATAACCTTTTTTTTTTTTTTTTTTGCTTGTCAAATTTTCCAGCCCCTTGGCCCCCCTACCTTTTGGGAGAGATTTCCGCCCCTGCGAGGTGCACAAGAAATTAAAAAATAAGAAAGTTTGGATGGGTGTCAAAGTGCCAATAACTAATACTGTTAAAAAAAGATAAGACTTCAGTTTAGATTTGAATGACATAATTCTCAAAAGAAAAATCGCGCTTTCTCTCTCTCTCTTATTTGAACAAGATTAAACAGTCTCATGTTTTCATATATTGGCAATAAGTTGATCACCATGCTCACTGTGTGTTTGCAAAATGCTTTTTACATAATATATTCATAGTAATCATCTTCTCCTCCTACTCTACATTTTCTTCTTTCTCTTCTTAGCTTCTATCCAGGAGTGAAATGCCTTGATTTCTCAGAAATTGCCATTTTCAGCATTTCAATACCCTCTTTTTCTTGTTGAGATATCATTTCAGAGTACAATAATGATAACTGCATGTCTTTAGCCAAGTCATCAATACGGGATTGTTTTAGCATGCTTTTATCCAAATCCTGACATTAATAATTGGCCTGCTTCTATTCCACTCCACTTCCTGACATTGTAATGTATTGTTTTTATTTTCCATCAATCAAAATGATAACAATGATAAATATATATATTGATCATAACAAAGATGATCAGTAAAAAGACGGAGGGATTGCCCTACTCAGCAATGATAACATACCAACGCTGTTTTACAAAGGGTCCCTTATAGAGATGCACGTGTAAACATATAAAGCAGAAAAGGAAAAACTTAGTTGACTTGCGTTAACAAAATGTTAAAAAAAAATCAGGGATCTGAACAGAAAGTTACAAAAAGTCTGGGGAAATGGTTTAAAGGCTTTCCATCAAATGTGTCAGTCCATCTGGGTATCAACGTTGGTTATATCAGTGTATAATATGAAAAACAAAGGATGTCAAAGTTGAAAGTACTTGTGATAGATCCGGGTACATATACCGGCAGAGATCCAGGATGGTTTAAATCTCAATAACTAAGGATAATGCAGGTAAAAAAAAGACATGAAAGGGGGGGGGCAGGTTTGGGATTAGAAATGTATCTAACACCATGAACACCACATGAAATCATTTACAAGGCATGCTTCGGAGAAGAGGCTGGAATTTATTTGCCCTCTCTGTTTTTTTTTTTACATACCGTTGTTTTCCTTCGATGACGTCGACATTGATAAGCAACTTGATAACAGTGGTTTGTATTAGAAATTTTCTTCATTTCTGATTATTCAAACTGCACTTTTATTTATTTTAATTTACTTTACCTTTTGATGTTACTTGCTTTATTGCACCTTCCTTCTCGTCATTTCACTCCATTTTACTTTTCTTCACATTAGATTTATTTAATTTACCATGTTTACTGACTTTGTGTCACTTTCTTTACTCCTAACTTTACTCCTCATCACTTCTAATCTGCATGCACAGACCCTTGTCTTTCACAATACGCACAGTGCAGAGTCTGAAGTAGGGAGACTAGATTAACTGTGTTCTAGATTGACTATGTACTCTATACACATACAGAGTCTTCGGGTTCTAGTCTTTACTCTAGACCGGTTATTGGTTAAAGTGTCATATATGAGTCTGTTCTTGCAGACTACTTCACTCTCATTTAAGTTCACTGCAATTCGCTTCACTACACTTTAGTTCACTCCAATTAACCGCATTTCATAATACCTTGTACTTTCCTTTACACTTCTTTATTTATACACACTTCATTTTGATTAATATTAAAGTATGTTACTTCAAATCACTAGCTTGAATTCACAATGTTCAGTTCACTTCACTATGCTTCACTTATTTTTACTTTTACTGGACTTTTACTTAAAGGTCAAGTCCACCTCAGAAAAATGTTGATTTGAATCAATAGAGAAAAATCAGACGAGCAGAATGCTGAAAATTTCATCAAAATCGGATGTAAAATAAGAAAGTTATGACATTTCAAAGTTTCGCTTATTTTCAACAAAATAGTTATATGAACGAGCCAGTTACATCCAAATGAGAGAGTCGATATGACATCACTCACTCACTATTTCTTTTGTTTTTAATTGTTTGAATTATACAATATTTCAATTTTTACGAATTTGACGATTAGGACCTCCTTGCCTGAAGCACAAAATGTTAAAATAATGGAATTCCACGTGTTCAGGGAGGAATGAAACTTCATTGCACATGACAATGACGAGAAAATCAAAATATTTCATATTTCATATAATAAAATACAAAAGAAATAGTGAGTGAGTGATGTCATCAGTTCCCTCATTTGCATACCGACCGAGATGTGCGTATAACTGTTTTGTGAAATGAAGCGAAACTTAAAAATGTCATAACTTTCTTATTTTACATCCGATTTTGATAAAATTTTCAGTGTTATGCTTGTTGAATTTTTCTCTTTTTATTCAAATCAAGTTTTTGTTGGAGTGGACTTGTCCTTTAACTTCACTTACCTCAACCTTACTTCACGTCACCTCACTTGGCTTTACTTCAGTTTTATTTTACGTCGCTTTATCTTACTTCACTTTACTTTCTTCACTTCGCTTCAGTTAGATTCACTTTACTTTACTTTACTTCATTTCACTTCATCTAGCTTCACATAACTTCACTTCACAGCTTCACTCAACTTTACTCTGATTTACTTAACTTTACATAATTTTACTTTGCTTTGCTTTACTTCAGTCATGTCGGTGATTAACAATCCATGATTATTATTCAACAAAAAAAATACCACCTGTCTGAATTCCCTTTTCAAATCACTTCACTTCTTCTCATTTTACTTTTTACTCTGAGTCACTTTACTTTAATACACTATTTTTAATTTTATTTACTTTACTCTTCCCACTAAATATCTAAACGTTCATACTTTCTATTTCGTGACATCATTTTATCGAATTATATTTATAACCTATTACGGTTCCCATGTTGCCCTCCCTCATGGCTGCTATTGTTTCAAGCAATTACCTGCTTATAGCTGGCCCTGCATTTTTACCCACCTTACTATTTTACATGCTTCATTTATGTAGTTTTCAGTCTTATACATTATTTATCTTTTAGATTGTCATGCAAATATGTACTAATTTATGTCATTGTCATTTTATCATTTTTTTTTATTTGTTATTGATTTATGAATAAAATGCAGAAACTCCTGCAAAAAAAACTTTACGTTGCTATACTTCCATGTCGCACTGTCCATGCCATTTGAGAAAATACCCACTTGTCTTCATCCTTATCTCACGTTATACTTTACTTTATATTCCTTTACTTTACTTAAATTTAATTTAATTTACGTTCATGGTACAAGATCCACGAAGTTTTTAAATGTTCAGTAAGTATATCAAATGATTTAATCAAGATACAAATGGAGACACATGTATTCTGAGAATAGGGTAAAAATTCGCAAACACCAACTCTCGATGAATATGCCTTTGAATGGGGATTTGTTTATAATCAGCAGTTGGAAGGTTTGTATTTTCGAAGGTCACATCAACATTAAAGGGGAATCCAACCCAAATAAAAACTTGTTTTTATATGGAAAAGAAAAATCAGACAAGTTGATAGGTGAAAGTTTGAACAATATTGGACAAACAACAAGAAAGTTATGAATTTTTAAAAGTTGTAAATATTGGTAATCACTATACCCATGGAGACTTCAAATTGGCCACATATGGGATGTCATAGTGATGTAAGGCAAGGACTACTCTTCCATGTACTCCAATACATATTATGGCTAAAATTTCATTTTTCCCAAAAGTTTTATTTCAAATTGTATTTTTCTTTCATGAGGACATAAAAAATATACTACCTGGGTTATATTTAGATTACCGCCCCAGGGGAATGGATACTTAGGAGAAAACCACAAATCCCTGATAATAAAGTACATGGCCTATGGGAAAGATGTCCTTGCCCCTTGTCATAATTTACTTACCCAGTTGCCAATTTGAAATCTACATAGTATTAGTGATCTCAATTTTAAAGCAGCTATAACTTTCTTAGTGCTTGTCCGATTTCTTTCAAACTTTCACCATTCTGTTTAATTTATTTTTCTCCTTCCCAACACAACATTTTATGGCCAAGGCTGGATTCCCCTTTAACAAGATCATTTGAACAAACGGCTGAACGTAAAACAGGCAATTTGATCGCGATTATAGGTTACAACAATGATAATGACATATGTTCTTCAAACACATTGAGAAAAACATTTGAATATTTCCTACATCATATATAAAAAAAACATTTATTGTATAATAGTGTGTGATTGACCCATTTACATTATCGCCTTTATTTTGCATATAACTGTTTTTATCAAACTAAACAAAATTGCTCATGAAAAAATATGTTGTAAGAGTATATGAGAGTGCTTCCTTTTCTGTAGTAGCTCCATGCTTTTATCAATGGAATATTTCAATTTTACACTAACTATACAGACAGCCCTCTTCTTCTACAAAAATTTATGCCCGAATAAAATTTAATTCATTATGTTTATGAAATTTGCTGGTCGTGGGCAGTGGTATAAAGTTGATGTTTTTCGTAAACTTCAGGACAGCTATAGTGATTTACGTATATCAAAATCATATCTAATGACTATTTTCCCATACAGGTTCCACGCGCTCATCTACAAAACTGAACTTATATTATTGTTTCGGTGTGACGGATCCAGGGTTTCTGCTCTCAAGGGGAGGGGGAGCACGTTCCGGATGTGCACCCCTCCCCCCACTGGATCCGCCACCGGCCGATACGGAGTTTTCTGGGCCTTCCTAATCTCTAAACTGACAAATTACGCCCTTTTCTGCCCCCTAATTTTTGTACCTCACTGCACCGTTGGTAAGAACTATTGCAAGGTAATTTTACAACTTATACAAATTGTATGATTTGTTCGTTTCCTGTAATCATCTCAGTAGACGTCATCTACCCATAATGATTTGACGGAAATAGGTGACGGTATGTCCAACTGTCTACTAGACATGAAGGATTAATGGGCATGTCAATTTTTAATCAATTAACAGGGTTAATTGCGACATGGATACCTTACCCTCGCCTCGTCCTCATTTATGTCAATTCAAATTTACGATCTGGTTTTTATCTTTCCGCTGGTATATCCTCTGTTTTTATGTCATCGGGGATTTGAGCCTGGCCAGTTTACATAAGAACAGACTGCGCGGCCGTAAGAGTGCCATATTTTCGCAAGATTTAGATTTTTTTCAAACAAGAGTGGAAACGCCGGCAACACGAATTGCGAATGCCTCCTCTAAAAAATAAATTTGCATGCCACAGCGAGTTCAACTCGAGTGATTCAGTCAGTCGGCAGGCCATACAAAACACGCCTATATAGTTTATTCTGGAGCACAGCACTGTGACTTTGGAATAACCTCTTCAACCGTGCGCGAGGATTGTTTGAAGAAGAAAACGACAAAACTCTATTTCGACGCCACTCAAACTTTTCCGGGAATGGTAGGAGAAGTTACAAGCAGGGGCGTGCCCTCGGTGACACTTTCGGGGTTGATTATTTCGTTAAATAATCTTCAGTTATGGGATTAAACATCTCGGCTGGGCGGACATTGCAAGAGGAAGGATCACTGGATGCCAGAAATGATGATAAGATTGTTAAATACATGAAGGATGTGATAAATGGGGACAATGTTCATGTATCCAGAGAGGTAAGCCCATTTTTTTATGTGCGTGTTTTTTTTTTGGTAATTATTTTACAATAATAAATAGGCTTTCTTTAATATACCACTGATGCCATTTTCGACACCAAGCAAGCCTCTCATAATGATTGTTCTTGTTCCCTTCGTTCGGATAGTGCATTGTTTAAAGGACAAGTCCATATCCCAATAAAAAAAAATTGATTTGAATAAAAAAAAGAAAAATCCAATCAGCATAACACTAACACTAACAATTTCATCAAAATCGGATGTAAAACAAGAAAGACATTTTAAAGTTTTGCTTAATTTCACAAAACAGTTTATGCACATCCTGATCGGTATGCAAATGAGGAGACTGATGACCACTGACAATTCTGTGCACACACAGTAACAACATACTGATCCTCCATGGCCAAGTCCCGTGACAAAAGTGATTTGAACCCGATCCGGGATCCAAAGGCAGTATATTCGGACTTTTTAATATATATATATATATATATATATCAGAATAATTATGTTGAAGTTGAAGGTCATATAGTATTAAGCTGACTTAACAAGTGGAACGCCTCTGGCAGTCTCGCCTTCATTACGCGATTTGATATAGCAGCAGTGCTAACTTTGAAAACTACTATAAAATAATCATTCACAAAAACGCCATTCATATAATGACATAATACCACGTTCATTGACAATAGATGACATGAACGGTGACTTAAGACTTGTCAACTACACCCATGTCCACATTTCATTCACTCTATCCATAAACTTTCAAAGTTATGATGGCAATTCAACAATTACCCTAGTCCTTTGCCAGGACTGTTCTGCTTTTCAGTTGATCAATAACACAATCCTCGACCTCTACGCCCGAAATGAAAACAGCCCCACGATTTCCTACCCTCATCGTGAAAGAGGGGATAGCGCGATCACTGGGGATGGCGCGCAGGGGAGAATGAAGCAAGGGGAGAGAAATAACAAGTACACCGACGTCTAGAATCTAGACTACAATTACACCAACGTGGCCTACGTTTATTGACCTTAACTGACCTTTGACCTTGGTTTTGTGACCTGAAACTCACAGGGGATGTTCAGTGATACTTGATTACACTTATATCCCAAGTTTTATGAAATAGATCCATAAACTTCAGAGTTAGGATGGTAATTTAACAAAGACCCCCAACACGGCCAAAGTTCATTGACCTTAAATGACCATTGACCATGGTCATGTGACCTGAAACTCGCACAGAATATTCAGTGGTACTTGATTAACCTAATGTCCAAGTTTCATAAACTAGATCCATAAATTTTCAAAGTTATGAAGGTAATTCAACAAATACCCCCAACTTGGCCAAAGTTCATTGACCCTAAATGACCTTTGACCTTGGTCATGTGACCTGAAACTCAGGAAGGATGTTCACTAATACTTGATTAACCTTATGTCCAAGTTTCATGAACTAGATCCATAATTTTTCAAAGTTATGATAGTAATTCAAAAAATACCCCCAACTTGACCAAAGTTCATTGACCCTAAATAACCTTTGACCTTGGTCATGTGACCTGAAACTGGTGCAGGATGTTTACTAATACTTGATTAACCTTATGCCCAAGTTTCATGAACTAGGTTTATATACTTTTTAAGTTATGATGTCATTTCAAAAACTTAATCTTCGGTTAAGATTTTGAAAATAATTCTCCCAACATGGTCTAAGTTCATTGACCCTAAATGACCTTTGACCTTAGTCATGTGACCTGAAACTCAGGCAGGATGTTTAGTAATACTTGATTAACCTTATGTCCAAGTTTCATGAACTAGGTCTATACACTTTCTAAGTTATGATGTCATTTCAAAAACTTAACCTAAGGTTAAGATTTGATGTTGACGCCGCCGCCGCCGCCGTCGGAAAAGCGGCGCCTATAGTCTCGCTCTGCTATGCAGGCGAGACAAAAACGATTGATCGTGGTTATTCATGGCATGCTCTCTCATTTCAGGTTCTTCAATTGCTCATGAAGAACCTCCAACCAATGTTCAATTTAATGCTATTTTGGATGTCGAACCTTAGCTGAGCATCTGTCTCATCAATTCGATTTTATTATCGTTTAGCACTAGACTATTTTCATCTGCGTTGCCATGCGAACATTTCATTTCCCCCCCCCCCAAAAAAAAAAGAACAAACATGAGGAAAAGCGATTGGAAAAGAAAATCAGTGTGGAAAAGGGAAGGCATTTTCTCCATCTTTTCTATAATAAAAGAATAAAGACCAAAGCGGGGCACCTTTTCTTTTTCTTGCGCTTCACGCAGGAAATAATGATAATAATGATAATAGTAATGTCTTTCCTATTGGCCTAGCGTCCTTTCCCTGCCCCGGTTCTCCTCCTAAAATAATAATAGTCTTCTTACCAAAATATACAGTCGGGAATAGAATGGAATGTCTTTTGTTTCTTGCTGATTTTTGACATCATACTTTCGCGCTTTTGGTCGGAGCGGGGCTAAATCTGCCCTCCTTGCATGACTCTTTCTACCCCCCCCCCCCCCCACCCCCACTTTTCCAATTAGTACTTACCACTTGATAGGCCCTGAATGATGTGAACAAAGACCACGCATTCATTGACACCCCCCTCAAATCTCTAAAATTTTAGCTTCCCCCACTCCCCTCCCCCCCCCCCTCTCACTCTCTCTCTCTCTCTCTCTCTCTCTCTCTCTCTCTCTCTCTCACTCTCTCTCTCAAATCCTCTTCCTAGACATCTGCAATGTTCCATAAATGATCTTTCTGTTTGATATCAGGATGACGAAGACCCTTTCTTTGTGTTAGATCTGAAGGATGTGGAGAAGAAGCACCACCTATGGAAGCAGGAGTTTCCGAATGTGCAACCATTCTATGGTAAGTCTGAGCCACACCAACGAAAACTACTGCCTCCAGTCCGACCAAAGTTATTACGTTATTATTATTATGTTTTTGGTTTTTTTAGCACACCTAGTTACCTATAATGCAAATAGCATTTCCATTTATTTGAAAGCGATAAAAGAGCATTGTAGATTAAATGCCTTTGCTCACGGGAATAGGTGCCGCGGCCGGGGATCGAACCCCGGACTTTCCATGTATAGCCAGGCGCCTTAGACCACTCGGCCTCGGCACCTCATTTTCAGTGACATAATCATAGGTCGGTTTGGATCGGATTCATGGGTATGGCTCTAGCATAACTTGGAAATAATTGCATCTAATTAAATAAAGTATACAGCAACAGTCACTTTTTTAATCTCTGCGGCGACCCTGTAATCGATGTAGATATTCTAGAATCCACGGCGGCCACGGCAAGTATGACTGAGGCATCAATCACCAAAAGATGTATAATGAAAATTTACCGGGGAAAAATCGTGAGGGATGTTTTTAAACATATACCATCTCTGACCCTGTAACCATGGTGTAACAAAAATGACAAAATTTGCTCTTTCCACCCTCACTTCTCCCGGGGATAGTGATAACCAATTTTTTTATTTTCTTTAGCGGATAATTTTTAACAAGAGCCCCCCCCCCCCCTCACAGTCTTCGCTATCAGCACTCCGATGCATGTGCGGTACCGTAGTGAAAATGTCTCGGTGTTTATAGTGAGAAAAAAGTCAGGGCAAGCTATGTAGAGTACCGAAGTGTGACGTCATCAATTTTTTTTTTTTTTTTTTTTTTGCATTTTAGCATGTTTGATAACATATTTCGAAAGATCGTGATGAAATACCTCTACAACTAAAATTTTGTTAGAATCGGTCCCTGGGACCCCAAGATATGATCTCATAAATACATACTCAGCCCAATAAAAGTCAATTTACATGTATTATTGGCCTGTTTCCTTACAAATGTTAGAACCAGGCCAATGATACATTGATTTCAATGGGGCTAATTATGTATTCATGAGGTCATGGTTTTTTAAGACTTTCGCAAGGCCTTCGATTCCGTAGACCATGAACTTCTGATGCAAAAATTATCTAAATAGGGAATACGAGGCACTGAGCTTACCTGGTTTACTAACTACCTTGCCAATCGCAAACAGAGAACAATTGTAAGGGATGCCGAGTCCACATGGGGTACTATAGTAACTGGGGTACCGCAGGGATCAATACTCGGACCCCTCCTATTCTCGATTATGGTGAACGACCTTCCTAAAGTTACCTCAAAAAGTAGTGTGATGATGTACGCTGACGATACTATTATCTTTTACAGTGCAAAGAAAATTGAAGATCTCGAAACTGTACTTAATGAATATTTGAAACACATCAGTAACTGGGTTAATAATAATGGACTAAGGTTAAACCCCACTAAGACACAATTTATGATTTTTGGAACACCCCAGAAATTAGCAAGTACGAACAGGCCCCTTTCATTACATTTGGACAATCATGTAGTACTGCAAGTAGACAGCTACAAATACTTAGGTGTAATCTTAGATCCTGCCCTAAATTGGAAGGATCACTTACAACATGTTAGTAAAAAAATTGGACCTAGATTAGCTCTATTGAGAAGATTAAAACAGTTTTTACCACTAGATAGTATCAAGATGCCAGCAAATGCTCTGGTATTGCTATTGTTCGACTGCTCCAGCACTGCTTGGTCAAATTGTGCAATTGCGACCAAAGAGTCGCTTGTGAAACAACATAAAAGAATGCCACGAATTGTCTTTGGAGTTGGTACACGTACTTCCACAGATTATGTTTTGAGTCAGTTGAACTGGACATCAATTGAAAATCGGTGGAAAATGCAAAGATGTAAGCTGGTATACAAAGCTATAAATGGACAGGCACCAAAATACCTGACCAATTTATTTGACAAAGCGAATTCTATTCATGGTTACAGAACCAGAGCTGCAATAACTGATGGACTTTTGATACCAAAAGCAAGGAAAAATTCTGGCAAACAAGCTTTTTCCCATGTTGGTGCAGTGGAGTGGAATCGTTTACCGCATGATGTAAGGCAGGCACCCTCTAAACACACATTTACTGAAAGATTCTGGAAAGTGACCCAAAACTAGGTAACGCCCCTCATGAAATTCCTTTAGTAAATGACTAACTCACCTAATGCAGTAAGATATATCTTACATATCTATATTTCTAACCAATTTTAGTATACCAATAAACAATTTCACGTGCCTGACACCATGTGGTTGCTGATTCCACTCCACTGAACTATATGTAGATGACAATAAGTTTCATGTGCATGTTCTGTAATTGTTTTCTAATGTATTTTTTGTTATTGTATTCCAGTTTTTGTATTCAGTGTTTGAACCACTGACAGAGTCACCCTGGTAAAATAAGACGTAATAAATAAAATAAATAAATATCTAAGGCTCCCATGGACCGATTCCCAACAAATTTGATTTGTGGTGGTGGTGGTGGTGATTTTTTTACCTGATTGCTAAGAAAGCATGAATGCTTGTAAGCAAGCAACCAGAGGACCGACGGCTTAAGGTCCCCTCCGAAGGACCTGGTACTGAGGATTAATGCCTTACCAAAGGGCACTAGCGCACCAAGTGGGAATCGAACCCGGGTCACCGGAATACGAGTCCCCCGCTCTACCGACTGAGCTATCGCGCCTCCTCCTTGTGGAGGTATTTCATCATGATCTTTCGAAATATGTTATCAAAAATGCTCAAATGCAAAAGAAAAACATTGTGATGTCATCACTTCTATACTCTATAACTTATTGTGTACGTTAAAACGTTTCTTTCAGCTGTTAAATGCAACTCCAACAGAAGAGTACTAGAAATGTTAGCTATACTTGGAGCTGGTTTTGATTGTGCGAGCAAGGTAGGCATGAACGGTAATAAATATGTGTGTTCATTCTCTATTCATTTGGGATTGTTGTGTTGCTACGAGAAAACACTGGGTTGTGTTGGTATTCCATTTCTTCATCACATCTTTCAATTTCAGGGATCGAAGCCCCAGCCCAGCCAACATTATATATATATGTAAAGCAGGCATCTGGCTTGAATGGGACTACCCTGCTTTTATAAAGAAAACATGAATGAATAAATATGTGTGCGTGTGTTTGTGTGTGCTATCATCGTGAATATTTCAGCTACAGTGTACATGTATATATCATTCGGTGGGTCATTCACTTTTAATACTTATTCTTCTGAAGCAGTTGTCAAATAGCTCGAATATTCATAATCTTGGTATATATTTCATTTCTCTTCTTATGATCTGTGCATCCTTGTCATGCTAATATTTCATTTCATGGAAATGTTTCAACATTTGAAATTGACGTATTCTTCGTTTAATTTTCCTTTCTATTTCTTTTTTTTAATATGTTAATATAATTCTTTCCTCTATGACAACTGATGTTTGCTATGATATAGGACAATTACTAAAAAATAATTATTTACTTGTAAGCGGGAAATAATGTCACTAATACCACGATTAAACAATCAAAGCGTTAACCGATACTTACCCCGATCTAAAACGAACACTTGGCCTCATTACGATTTACGATTTTCGCAATAAACCTGAAAATATGCGTCATCCCACGCCCATAAATCTGGATGATAACTGGTTGATTATTGGTTGTCTCCGGTCTCAGTAATATAAGAAAACTTGTAATTTTGTTGCCACTGCTCTGTTAATTAACCAAACATGATCTATTGAATATTATTGATTTTAACCTTCTATTTACACAGTAAATACTGTATGAAATTTCATACAACGCTATTTACCATGTTTACTATATGAATCTTACAGTAGTTGCTTGAATTATTGAGAGTTCAATAATTAGAATCAAACTTTGTTGTTCAAGAATTTAAACACTTGTTTGAACTGTTTAAGAATTACTGTGAGATTCATATAGTGAACAGAATTGCATAATATTTATACAACGTTTTTACTGTGTAGAATATTAGTTACATGCAATATAGTTTAGTAATTCTCTCAGAAAATTAATTTATTTTCTTTGAGACTAGAAAATGTTGTTAAAAGTTTTTCCCTATTCAAATGCTATTTCCATTCTCTCGTACTGAACAAATCCCACAATCCCACAAACGACTATTATTTCTTTTCATTTCATTTTATTTATTTTTATGTTTCTCGTTTGACATTTTGTTTCACGTTAAAAGAAAGCAACAACGATAATACAAAATATAAAATTATAGACAATTGGAAAATATATAAGCAACATGATTAATCAGTTATTGATTTACGTGTAAGTCAAAGAAATATGATGGGACCTACATAAAAGCAAGCTTCTATAACTGAGGGTCCGATGAATAATTTGTATGTAATACAGACAGACATATAAAATCTAATGACATTAAAACGGATAGAAATTAATGTAAATGCACCCTGACAAAAAAAGAGATTATTGTAAAAATAGCAGAAAAAATAACAAAAAATACTGGTAAAGGTTTGAGGAAATTCTATCAAAGATTTTTTTTTTTAAGTTATTCAATTTATATTTTTTATTTGTGACGTCATATGCGAGCAACCTCCCATGTATCGTAAATTAAATTGGTTTTATTGTATCTTTAGTATACCAACAGACAAATTCATTCAAATCCGCTCCTGAAAAAAGTCATCACGAGCCATTAAAAAAATAATTTATTCATTTTATGTGACACAACATAATAGGGCAGCTGCTCGTATATGACGTCACAAATCAAATCTTAAAAATCAAGTAGCTTTCTCAATCTTTAATGGATTTTTCCTCGAACGTTCACCAATGTTGTTCATTATATTTTCTGCTATTTTTTAATAAACTTTTCGTCAGACTGTCTTTCCCTTTATACCAGTTTGATGTTCGTTTAAATACAGAATTTGAAAACAGGAGGAGGCTCAACATGCATGAAATCACATTTTGATGGCAATTTTTACGTTTTTGGACACCATTGCCATGTGAAAGGAGGGATAATTAGGGATAAAGCAATTTCAACCAGGTTCCACGGCCCCTGTGGAACAGGAACATTACTATACATGCATATTGTTGAAAATGATCTCTATAATCGTATGGGCTGTGTTTTACTGTTTATCACCATGCGGGTACTTATCATTTTTCATGAAGATCATACATCTATTTGCTTGTCTGTCTTTACTCTTTTTATGTTTTTATTATTTTACCGCATCATCATTAATGATGACATCGCGAGGAAGGCCTACATATTTACCAGTACATGCATGACATGTGGAATGAATGAAATAAAACAGAATTACCATCCCTTTAGGGTAAAATGTTTACCACCACGAGGGTAAATATGTGTCCAATCAATTTTGGGCTGTATTTTACCCAAATGCGGGAAGCATATTGCCCAGTAAGGTTAAAAAAAATAAGCAGCAATTACTTTAGAATGGGCAAAATTTTCATCGCACTGGAAAAATAAAAATGCCTGAAATAAATGCCCATTGTTGCCTGGACACATAATTACCCTCATAGAGCACTTTTACCCAATATTTTTAGAGAGCACTTCTATTATCAATATAACTAATATATGATATATATCATCATTTTGTTATTATCGATATTATCTCTACTGTTATTGTCATGTTTGTTAAAATAATCTTCATCTTGATCATCATTATCATTTATTATCCATATTATCACAATTGTTATTATTATTACACTCTTAAAATAGTTGGGCAAAAGAATGCCCAACTTTTAACCAACCCTGAGCAACATACTGTCCACACAACTATTAGTTAAAATTTGCCCAAATTGGGTGATAAAAACTGATAATTGGGTAACAGATTTGCTCAATTGGATAATAATTGCTCAGAATATATATTTTTTTGCCAACATACATAACGCAATACAGTGGACAGTATGTTGCCCAACATTTTAAGTGTGTACCATTATTATTGTTATTATTATCATTATTATTTAAATTATTGTTCTTATCATTAAGAATTCTTATAATAACTATTATTATTACTATTATTATTATGTATTTTGTTATTGCTGTTATCATTGCTTTCATTATCATTATCATTAGGATAGAAGTAATCGAAGTAGTTGTAGTAGTAGTAGTAGTAGTAGTAGTAGGAGTAGTATAGGTATTGTTATTAAGTATTATTGTAATTATTATTGTTATGATCATTATTATGATCATCAAATAATTGATTTTGAGGCCTCTTGGAGTGTCAGTGACGGACAATACAAGTCCTACAATTACTGACTTTTCACTCTCCTTCTCTCTCTCTCTCTCTCTTTCTTTCTTTCTTTCTTTCTAAAATGTTACCTTCATTTTTCACCCCCCCCCCTTCCAGGCGGAGTTACAGCAGGTGCTTGATCTAGGCGTTCAGCCTAATAGGATCATATATGCACACCCATGCAAAGCCAAATCACACCTCATGTTCGCCAAGGAGAACGATGTCCGACTCATGACGTTCGACAACGAGGACGAGCTCGTCAAAATAAAAGAAGTCTTTCCAAAAGCGAGGTTAGATCGACAAAAGATGTTACGTTATCACATTTAGGTGCACTTCTTTCAGGTTTTTTTTTTCAAACTTGCTTCTTAGTTTTCATTTTGAAAAGGAAAATTCCTTTTTGTTTGTTTCGAATTACCACCATTTAATATACCTGCCATATGCTGTTATACTAACTACCACCATGATTACGGCCATGACAAGGCAGATTTGTAAAATAAGGAGGACAATAAACTGATAAACATTTATTGACAGATCTTCTCTTGGTCTTACTGGTGGTTTCAGAAATCTGCTGGCAAGATGACATCATTTTAATCTGTTAAAAGAAATGCCTTACATCTAAGTTTCATTTGCACTTGTCAATTGATAAGAGTTCAAATCAATCAAGAAAGTTCATGTAAATCTTCAACAAAACTGGATGAATATTGACGAGGAATGGTGGTATTGGAATAATTATAGTACTTATTTTCAAGGGACTCATGGGAGATGACGTCATCCGTTTTCTCATTGCTAATCCATGATGGCGTATACCATCGAGGGTCCCCGATCCCGATTTTTTTCTTTAAAAATGTATTTTCTTTTATCTGACTGTATACCTACGTCAATTGAGGACTTTCCAATTAGCCTACAATATACGATAATTCTTCGGAATATTTTTTAACGTTTTTTGTGTAAGATTTTTTAAGGGTTTATCAAGTGTGCTAAACAAGTTGATTTAGTACCGTACAGATGCTGATAATAAATAATGGTGATAAATGTGTTCAGATGTTTATAAAGCAATCTATAGCAATTCATTTATAATTAGAGTTCGTATTCATACTCAAGTTTACAAGTAGGCTTATCCCACTCACATGACCTGTATATAGATTAGCTGTTTGAATTATAATGCCGGGATCACATGTCAATGAAATTCAGTATATATTATATATATATTGTGAAAGAAATGGACGAAGAGAAAAATGGTAGGCGTAGCTTAAATCAAGGATCCCCAGAGCTATCTGCCCTTTGGAAAATTGGTAATGCCGAAAAAATGTCTCTGCCGGGAATCGAACCCGGGTCCCCAGCTTTGAACGCCGGTGCCTTAACCACTAGACCACAGAGACGGGTTAATGGCTAGGCCGACCCCGATCCGATTGACCGGCAGATAGACAGATTTTTGACACTATACCAATTATAATTTTCTTTGTCGGGAGTAGGTGGGTTTTGAACAATGACAAGCCGCCATGCCTCAGCTGGATCAAAGCTATTCCTTTGATACAGTACACGTATGGGAGAAAGAATACAGATGTGTGAAGTTATACATCATGGTACAACAGCTTTGGCAACTCTTTTTTTATTTTAAATATTGTGAAAGAAAATTATAATTGGTATAGTGTCGAAAATCTGTCTATCTGACGGTCAATCGGATCGGGGTCGGCCTAGCCACTAACCCGTCTAGCCGCGGCGTTCAAAGCTGGGGGCCCGGGTTCGATTCCCGGCAGAGACATTTTTTCGGCATCACCAATTTTCCCAAAGGGCAGATAGCTTTGGGGAACCTTGATATAAGCAACGCCAACCATTGTTCGCTTCATCCATTTCTTTCACAATATATATATAACAAAAAAAAACAATTCAAAATAGTTCAAATTGGTGAAGCTTTTTTCAGTACTTTTTATTCAATGTTTATACTTTACATATTTCAATAAAAAGAAAAAAAACAAGAATAGCACCGCGAAAAGTACATTTAAGCAAAATAGCGCCATGGGAATAAAGTGAAGGTAAAGAAAATAAACAGTTGAATGAAATATCAAAGAGAAAATAAAAATATAAAGGAAGTTAAAAGAAAACAATCGTGTTTGTATCTTTATATATATATGTAATGTACATGTAAGTATCCTTGTTTGGCGTCACCTATGCCACGTGGAAGTCGAAAAACAATATCCTTGATGACGGTTTAGTAGTTCATCTAGCAATTTTTTATCTTCATCAAGACCATGAAAAATAAAAAAATGAAAGTGATCCTTTTTACAGTGTCTTCATTCCGAAGATACAAGTCACATTTGATTGAAATTTGAAATTGCTCAAACTAGGCAAACTGCAAGATCGAATGGCATATTGGCCGACACATCACCAGCATAAAATCATAATTTAACGATTTTCTTTAAAAAAAAACGGTTACAACTTTGTATCAATAAACACAGAATTTACTTCCGCGTATAATTTTTTTTCGAATTGCCCCCCCCCCAAAAAAAAAAAAAAGGAATACGCGAATATAATAAATTTAGTTTGTTATGTTATTGAATACTAATTGCGCAGTAACGACAGATTTCAATACTTAAAAATACAATTTATTCTCCATCGCCATGCTTTCTCGTAGTTATTCAAAGTCATTCAATATGCTCAATAAATTGTATACATGATTGTATACCATGTTCATGATGTTATAGATATAACTACTAATTTTCCATCTAAAGCATACTTATAAAAAAGCTACGCTCCTTTGCATGCAAATGATCATCGAGGATCGCGGAATCGCAATAAATTGTATAGTTCATGTGTATCATGTTCATGATTTTAAGTATTTTGCTTTGTTTCATTGTTCCTTTTGAATGAGTATTTATCATTAGAAGAAAGGAATGGTACCGATTTGTATGTTTGTTCTAACATCAGTTTATACTCGTACCAAATGAACAAGTGAGGGTCTTTAAACCGAAAGAAATTCATTTCAACATTTCTTAATGTCTTACGCTGTTTGGGAGTAATCCCACTACCCCCCCCCCCCCCCCCGCGCCGGTGTACCGGCGGATCCTGCGCCTGGCAGATACTGTTCTAGGCACCAAATCCGCCGGCGGATCGTGTTCTACTCTGGCGGATTCAGTACCACTCTCTTCGGAAGATATCGTTCTTGCGCTATCGCGATATCCTTCATTCACATACGTCACGTGGTACGAGAAAACTAGTCAAAAGCGGTAGATTTTATCAATTAAAGCTTGCAGAAAAAGATATTTATGTTATCTCTATGTGATATGAGTGAAAAAATAAAATGCGTAATCTGAAAGGGGAAAATAACGCATTTTCTTGTTACAACTCTATGGAATTACACCACTTCTAACATTGCGAGGCCGGTGAAAGCATTTTCGAAACCCGATATATTCAGCTGTAAGCGATGACTGCATGAAACTTGCATTTCTGTTTTTAGTTTAAATTAATAGCTTTCGATTTGTCTGATTTATCAATTAAATTTTGGGGTCTGGTCTGGGTCTTTAAATAGTCCACACTTATGGGACTATTCAACTGTCAATGTCTGCTGCACTACTAGTATACAAATAATTTTCCCCCAAGATAATGCTTGTATTCAAATAACATGCATTTGTTAATTTATTTCATACCTATTAATTTATTGCAGTATGAAAAATCCTTCTTATCACAATTTTAGGGATAAATTGGGCACAATATGCATCGATTAATACACTGAGTATTAAATGAAGGCAAACAATGGCAGTTTCGATAATTAAAATCAGTATTTTGTATTAAAGGGATGGTCTGGGCTGAAAATATTCATATCTTAATACATAGAGTAGAATTCACTGAGCAAAATGCTGAAAATTTCATCAAAATCGGATAACAAATAATAAAGTTATTGAAGTTTAAAGTTTAGCAATATTTTGTGAAAACAGTCGTCATGAATATTCATTAGATGGGCTGATGATGTCACATCTCCACTTTCCGTTTTCTTATGTTATTACATAAAATCATATTTTTTTCATTATTTCATACTTGTGTGAACAATATGTCTCTTTTATAATGAAATAAGTTGCAGCAATAAATATCTAATGCACTAAATCAATTGTCAATTCAATTTTTCTAGTTCTTAGAGGAAAAAAATTGAATAAACCTAATTTCATATAATAAAATACAAAAGAACAAGTGGAGATGTGACATCATCAGCCCACCTAATGAATATTCATGACGACTGTTTTCACAAAATATTGCTAAACTTTAAAATTCAATAACTTTGTTATTTGTTATCCGATTTTGATGAAATTTTCGGCATTTTGCTCAGTGAATTCTACTCTATTTGTTAAGCTATAAATACTTTCAGCCCGGACCATCGCTTTAAGCTTTTTAGAGGGAAGTATAAATAATGATCACTGCAAATGAAATTCTTGATTTACGAAATTCCAATGTATTACTATTATTTCCTCCACATTTTCTCGTATATTTTTTTTTATTTTCTCTCCCTCCCCTTCCTCTTTCTGTTTCTTCTTTTTGGTGCTATATTACCCACGCGTATACGCCCCAGATATATTATTCATAATGTGCCAGGAAGGTAACGAAACTGGAAAAGAGGCAAAAGGGGCGAAATGAGCAGGGATAGAAAGAAAGGCAAAACAAATAAAGAAATGAAAACCAGGAGGGTATAGTGAAAAACAAAAGATATAAAGAAGAAATTATATTTCTCTAAAGATCCCATATTGATCTTAAAATTAGATGACTGAGAGGTAAATTAGGGAGCACCAAACGGTACGTGGCGTATCTAACTTTTGTCCGGGTGAACTTCCGGTCCCCTTTAATTAATTCAGATTCCTTAACATTGAAAAAAAAAGAATTTTTTTTTTATTCTTTTTTTTAAATACATGAAAAATTAAAAATAGGCTTACAATTAACTACATAAGAAGTTGATCACGTTTTGACATTCTTTTTTGATGTTTGTTAGAAATATCAAATTTATGTTTTTACCAAAAATTAGCATTCTACAAGCAATAATATTATGAGCAAACAGCAAAACATAATTGTTTTCATACATAATTTGCATCATTTATTTTGAAATATGAAGTTTTAACTTGTTGACATTTTTCTAAACATTTGTAGTTTAAAAAACCTATAGGCCTATATGGGGTGCAAATTTTCGCCAAACAGTCTGGCAAACTGACACTAAACATGGTGTGAAAAAGCACAGTTAAAGAGGTCGATGCATACTGCGGACTGAAAAAAGGAATAAAAATTCACAAAATAGAATGATGAAAATTTCATCAAAATCTTATAATAAATAGCATAGTTTTGGCGTGCCAGGTCTATGTAATACATGAAATATCGAGACATCATTTCTCCTATTAATCCTCATCCCCATCGAGCCCTTTGTCAAAAGCTGTATGGATCCGCCCCTGAATAAGAATTCACTAAAGGCGGACGAACCCGCCCCCCCCCCCCCCCCCCCCCCATCGCGATCGAGCTGCAGAGCCGCGCATGCGCGCGCTGCCGAGGTTGTCTGTCCAAATCAACATTAAACGTATAGTCAATAGTACCAAATCCGCCGAGGAACCAAATCTGCAAACATCAAGCCGCGTCAAACCCGGCGGATATGGTTCCGATTAAAAACGATATCGGCCATTTAAAACCATATCTGCCGGCGGATACGGTATCCGCCGGTGGAACCAAATCCGCCGCTACACCGGCGGCGCGTTTCCGTTTTACACCCTGGCGAAGGCAATCTCCGCAAAAATAGCTACAAAGCGACTAGTGAAGAGTCTAAAGTTTGTTTACATTATCAGCTGGGCGCGCGATGCAAAAGTCCGCATCGAAGATATCTGCAGAACATGTGCAAATGCAGCTAAGCTTATTACTATTGTAAAGATGGAAAGGGATAACGATGGTAGATACCTTACATTCGACTGTGAATTAGATGGAGTTAGAATGATATTAGGAAATGTTTATTTCCAACTAGGAACAAGGCAAATGAGCAAATAGAAGAGTCCTGCAAAAGATCAATATCATTATAAATAAAAATTCTCTCAGTCATGTTATTATATTAGGTGGTGATTTTAATATGATATTAGATGATAAATTAGATGATAAGGGGTCAACCATACAGGTGAAATCTAGATTTAATACAGAATTTTTGGAGTTCATGGACAAATTTCAATTAATAGATATTTGGAGGAAAATATATCCAGGAAAACAACAGTTTTCTTTAAGACAGAAGACACTCCCTATTCAAAGTAGGCTAGATTATTGGATAATATCAAAAGAAGTTGAAACATTGGTGCTGGAATATGACATTTTACCGTAACTCCAGACCATTCTGGAATCTTGCTTACCTGTAGTAGTGGAAAAAAAGAAGTGAAGCGAGGTCCTTCATATTGGAAATTCAATTATTATGATAAAGAATATATGTTCTGCTATGAAAAATGAGATTCTTAGTTCAGTGGAAAAAGCAACACAGAAATGTCTTTTCTAATTACTCATTGTTTTGGGGCTTTATTAGATTAAAGATTAGAGAGTGTACTCGAAAATATTCTAAAGAAAAGGCACGAGAAAGAAATAAGCTGATTTTAGAGTCCAAAGTGAAAGACTTATGGGGCGTTGCAAGAAAGTTATGTTGCAATTGATTGCAAATCGACTGCAACTTTGCAGCCGATTCCGATCGACTGCAACTAGCAATCAATCGCCAATTTGCGTTGCAAGAAAAAGGCTTGCGATTGAACGCAAGTTGCAGCTGACCTGCAGACGATTTGCAGCTGTAAACAGGGTCTGCAGCACAAGACTAGCCGAAAAAGCAAAATAATGGCTTGCAACAATCCTGTTTGTGGAAGAGAGTAAGTAGAAAATATTCATTTTTCAGACAATTCTTTCTCCATTATGTATGTTTTTAGAGAATTTATATATTTTAGACCTATGCCAGGGAAAAAAATTATTCTGAAAAAAGTGAAAATGTATCTTTATCGCCGGTCGAAATTTCACCTTCAACAAATTTTCTACCGTACAATTTCAATCCCAGTCCCACACTTGACTTTTTGTGTCGGTAATGCACGGTTGTATCAACAACACGGCAGGTCTTGTATTGTACATATGTTTATTATCATCATGTTTGATTCTTGTTACCTTGGTATTTTTTTCTTATGCCTATTATTGCCATTGTTGTAAGTTGTTATATTTCTTCTATGCCCCCAGGAGGGGCCGTCAAAGAAATAAAATCATTGTCATTGTCATTGTCATTGTCATTGTCATTGCCGGTGCAGTGCTGTTAAAAATCACCCAGAAGCAAGTAAATGTGTAGGCTCTAATTATGTATGAAACATCGAAAATGACCTTTAAAGATTATTTTTGTTCCTATTTGAAATGATTTTTAAAGTTATATATCGGTTTCAACGGCGAATAGCCATCCAGTAAATAGAAATTAAAGACTTCCATTACACTCTAGACATTTCCCAAAAAAAAAAATTCCTCTCCATTTGACTCTCTTTTTTTAAGAGTCTGTCTAACGTTACCTCGAGCGAAGTTCGTGCAGGCCCTACTCCACTTCACTACTGCTACACTACGCTCCACCTACCCGAACTTCGAGACTGAACTCTACATATTTCGAGTGACAAAGGTGGGATTTAATGGGGGGAAAATATAAAATTCATGCAACATCACTATCTTTAAAAACAATTAAAACTAATATTCTTACTTTTCACCAAGTTTCACTTCTTTTCCATGCTTCTATCAGTCTAAAAATGAGTGATTTAGAGCCAACATGAAGTTCCTCACACAAATAACTAATTCGCTATTATCGCACGTGCATGCAATGTTTTGAAATTGGCAGCAAATTATTTATACGTGTGAGGAACTTCATGTTGGCTCTAAATCACCCATTTTTACACTGATAGAAGCATGGAAAAGAAGTGAAACTTGGTGTAAAGTAAGAATATTAAATTTAATTGTTTTTAAAGATCGTGATGTTGCATGAATTTTATATTCCCCCCCCCCCATAAAATCCCACCTTTGTCACTCGGAATATCAGATAGAGTTCACGGTCTCGAAGTTCGGGTAGGTGGAGCGTAGTGTAGCGGTAGTGAAGTGGAGTGGAGCCTGCACGAACTTCGCTCGAGGTAGTCTACCGTTAACCTCCCTTTTTATGACTTTCCTTGGCCTGGCCTGGGATAAAGTGAAAATTTTGCTGTGTCGACTTTTGTCTTTGGAGGATAAAAAAAAATATATTTATTATTATTGTTTTTTTTCTATTTGGGGGGGGGGGGGGGTTCTCCAGACTCCGTATATCTCGCCAGACAAGAAAAAAAAACAAAGGTATAGGGGGTCTACATGTATTGGGCTACTTTTCAGAATCTATTGGCCACATCTGCCACATTCTTGGGGAAGTTTTAACATTGAATAGGATGTTGCCCGCCCAGGGCTCTTTTTTTAATATTCTTACGGGCAGATTGCACAAGAGGTTCTTAGCAAGGACAGTCTATTTGTGTCGTTGATTTGTAATGATGTGCCGTATGAGTCACATTTTTAATATCCATCTCATATAAATATAAAAAGATATACATGTAAATACATTTATTTTTTTGATTCAATATGTAGATCTACTATGCCGGGGGGGGGGGAGGTACTTAGATTTGGTTTGGACAAAGGTGTACGGCTGTAAGTTCGAAACCCGTACCCATATTTACAGGTCATTTTGGCTAAAAAGGTACCCATTATTAGGGATTCATTACAGGGGCGGATCCAGGATTTCCAAAAGGGGGGGGCACATTTTCGACTGGAAAACTTGACAAGCAAAAAAAAAAAAAGGTTATCGCCCAAAATGTAAGGTCATTTTGGATTTGCACCTAAGACATTGGAGTAGAATATGGACCCATGTTTAAGGACATTATCTAAAAATTGGGCCATGCTTAGGGATTTTCCAGCATAAAACCATACGCCATGTTTAGGGATTTCTTCAAAAAAGGCGACCCATTCCTGCGGCATATCCCCATATGCCTTATCTCGTGAGTACCCCCCCCCCGGGCTACTATGTAGCTGACTCTTGGTTTTTATGCAAGCACATGAGGTGCTATATAGATGACATATTTTTTTCACTTTAAATTGTTTAATGGATGATTACAATGCTTTTCCAGGTGCTTTCAGTTAAAGGGTGTCTCATTATTAATATTGAATGCATAATCATGATTTTTTTTTTACATCTTTCCACATCAAGCACAATACTCGGGGGTGGGGGGGGGGGCATATGGCATATGGTCCCCCTTGACATTTTTCAGAATAAATCTGCCACTCAAAATTTTATTTCCGCACCGCTGACTGACGTTTTACTTTCAAGTCTCACACAACTTTTGATACTAAATTTGCCTTTCCCAGGTACAGGGTCAGGAAATTTTGAAACATTATGTTTGTTTAAGTACATGTCAGACAGAAATATGATTACATCTAAAAAGTAAATATTCATAACTGGGTAATTTTTTTTTATTGACAATAGTAATTTAATGTCACTGATGAACGTTGTCTTGAAAATAATTAAAAAAAAATTTAAGAAGTTAAGAAAAAATATTTATAAAAAAACATGAATAGAAAGGAATTTATTTTGATACCAGATTTTTTAAAGTAAAGTTGTTAGGATTGCTCTAGAAAAGAATATGTACACCAAAGTTTGGCATTCTATTACGAGCTTTTTTTTAGTAAATTAAAGCAAAAGGTAGGATTTCATAATTTTTTTAATTGCGCCGCCAATGGCTGAGGAACCATAGTGCCCCTCCCCAGGCCAGAAGTGACTTTAATCAAAACACCCTTGGACTACTATTATGATTAACACACTGGCAACTGAGCTTAACTTGTATATTAATTTCATGAATATGTTTTATCTCTTTGCTTTTTGCTTTTAATTGCTTACTACAGTTATGACAAAGAAGTCTGGAACCTCAGAACCACCATAACTGTGTCTGCTACAATGTGTGTTCTTGCAACCAGCTGATTGATTCATTTTATCAACTCTTGAATGGTAGGTTACATGTAAACTGTATTATTATTAATAATTCACCATGATCGTAATGGGGATGAGGGTGAAATCTGTACACATTGACCCAAGGATAATGCAAAATGAAAAAGGCTAACACAAATCTCTATCTTGACTGGACTTCTCAGCAATGAAGACATCCCATTGATGGGGGGAGGGGAGGGGGTGGTTGTGCTCATCCAAGGTGTACTGTATGAAAGTGTGTATTTTGCTTTCATTGATTTAATTTATTGCATATTTTAATTTCCATGATTCTTTTATTTGGGGAAAAACAATCAGTTCACACTTTTTTAGATTACTTCATGGCAAATTGCCAATTACTATGGTCTCAGGAGTAAGCCACTATCCCTCTATCATATCATCATTTGGGTGCAAACAACGCCCTTACCAGCAGACATAGGGGCATTTCTGCACCGATGGGTGCACACAAATGTTTTGCTAAGGGCGTTCTTGCACTGAAAGGACAAAATTTGAACTAACCCAAGCTATGTATAGTTATGGGCTTGCATTATTTCCCATATTATTATTTTTTTATGAACAGGTTGATTATCAGAACTGAATTCAGAGCTGCTCCTGTCTGTAGCAGGGGCCGCGGAACCGGGGGGGGGGGGGGCTGGGGGGGCTTCAGCCCCCCCCCCCCACTTTTTTCCAAAACCGTGTACAAAAACATAAAAATGACCATATGATTGTTATTTTTAGCATGGTCAGCCCCCCCCCCACACTTTTGGCTCAGCCCCCCCACTTTGAAAACCGTTCCGCGGCCCCTGTGTAGTAACATCATTATAAGAGTGGACTACAGAATGAGGGCGTTGCTTGTTTAAAAACTTCACTCCATGGAGCTCTCCAAATTCATCTCAAATTAGACTGCTTCTGGAAACCAGATTTGTTCCTTCAAGCAGAGACGCTTGTGGCTTTCCTGACTGGACTTCTATGGATTCTTCATGCCAACCTTAAGAACTGTGGTCTTCTGCATGATACACATCAATTTCAAACAAGACATTCTGTGGTGAAACACTTGATGTAGATGATATGAAATTTAACTGAATATAACTGAATCTCAGAAGTAATTCCTCGGGAGCAAGAAACATTGAAAAATGAAAATAAAAGGTCCATCAATAATGAATGTCTTGAGCAGTGTTCTTTTTTGTGCACAGATCAATGGATCTTTTCAAGTCCAAGCAGGGATGTAGTCAATGCTGACCTCGAGGCAACATTTTGCTGGCCTTGGTCCGAGTCACTGTACAGAATCTATGGGAAGTTCTCTCAAGCTGCCTCATGACTCGGAAGAATCAGCCTCGACCTCATCTCTGTATGCAAGTGTGATATATATCTACGATGCAATCTCATGATTAAAGAGAGAGAAACAAGAGAGCTTCAGATTTTGAAGTGTAGCAATCTCCTGAAATGCATGTTTTATTTGAAAATCAAACTAAAATAACTTAATTGGGCATGTTATTCATTATGATATGTATGAATGAAAGCATTTAAGCAATTTAGTGCTCTTGCAAAACATATTCTGAGTTGTATTTACTGCAAACGCTCAGAAATATTGATAAGCATTTGCCAGTGCATGAAGTGTTTTAATAAAGAGTGGCTTTTGTGCCTATGGAGAGTTATTATTTTTTCAACATTTCTTCATACAAATTATTTCAGAAATCACAATTTGAATATTCCATGACCTCTGATAACAAGAGCAGAATATTTTTGGTGATTGACACACTTTAAAATGATATTAGGAGAGAATGTACTGAAATTGTGTGAAAATAATGGCATGATTGCTGAAGAGGCCTATAAAGATTGAAAATAACATTATTTCAAGTTTTTCTTGAAAAAAAACCCATGGAAAATTGAAAATGGCATAATTTACACAAGTTTTCAAAACAAAATACAAAAAAAAAAATTTTGCAGAATTTTTAGTACACAAGCCTATGGACAATCAATTGAACGTAAATCGAACGCAAATTTTGCGCATCCTCCAAAATCTTACATAAGTTACGTTCGATTTGCAATCAATTGCAAAGCTTGCGCTTGATCTACGTTTAATTGATCAAACGCAACTTCTTCTTGCAACAGAATTGAACGTAACTTGCGTTCAATTGCAGATTTGCGTTTAATCGGAGGACTTACGCTCAATTTTGGGAGTTGCGTTCGATTTGCGTTCAATCGCAAGTTTCTTGCAACACCCCATTAGAACAGCAAATTGCTGTGAATAACTGATGTTTTGCGGAAGAATTTGGAGGAAAAAAGAGAACTCCTTAAGAAGTTATCTGACTTTGGCCTTGATGGTCTCAAAGTAAGGTCACGCGGGGCCTGGAGTGAAAAAGGGGGAAAGAATTTTGCATTTTTGAACAACTTGTGTTATCAAACAAACGTAAATCTGAGATTCATAAATTAATAGGTGAAGATAATCAGATACATAGCGACAAAGATGAAATTCTAAGAATCATCAAATTATTCTACAGTTCCTTATATTCTTGTAAGAGTTTGCAATGATGTTGAAAATTTACTGAAAAAATCCCTTTCATCCAAGGTATTACTTAATTATCAGAAGACAATAAAAAATAGATGTGAAGGTAAATTAAGCAAAAGTGAATGTTTTGAGGCTTTGAAAAGCATGCAACTTAATGAATCCCCAAACAGAATTCTACTCCACGTTTTGGTGTGTAATTGATGACCTATTGGTTGATTGTTTAAATAAAACTTTTGAAAAAGGTGAGTTGTCTGCATCACAGAAATGGAGAAATCACTCTAATTGAAAAAGTAGGTAATTAAAAAACTATAGTTCTTGCCAAAAGAATTAAAGAGATTCTCCCCGAAATTATACAGGTTGACCAGGTTTATGGATACATTAATAATCGAAATATAGGCGAAGCAGTTCGTCTTTATATTGATGATATTTTGTTTCAGGCTTTGAATAACAATATAAAAAGCTCTTTATTAGCGGTGGATTTTGAAAAAGCATTTGACTCTGTATCGCATGAGTTCATACGAAATGTATTAGAAATGTTTGGATTTGGTGTATCTTTTAGACAGTGGATCAAAACTTTGTATAGTGGAGCATGTAGTTGTGTTATGAATGGTGGCTTCACAACTGGTTATTTTGATAAACAGAGGGAAGTAAGACAGGGAGATCCCCTCTCGCCTTACATTTTTATTTTATCTATTGAATTACTTGCAAATGTTATAACAAATTATACAGGGGTTAGGGGTATTTTATTGGCTCAGAATGAAGTTAAACAAGTGCTGTATGCTGATGATGTGTCGATTTTTGTACGAGATGAACGGTCCTTAGAAAGACTTGAATTACTTTTTGATGTTTTTGGTAAATTAAGTGGTCTCATATTAAACAAGGATAAAAGAAATGTAATGAGATTAGGAATTAACCAGTACAAACCAGGACTCTGTCCCAAAAGGATGGAGTATGGTTAAAGAAGTGAAGATTTTGGGAATATATTTTACCATGGATGTGAAGGTCAAAGAAGAAATGAACTACAAAGAAATATTAAGCAAAATAAAATAGCTATTGAGTTTGTGGAAGCAAAGAGATTTGACCATATTAGGGAAAATTCATCTTCTAAAAACGTATGCACTTTCAAAACTGATTTATGTCTCATCTTTGATTGTGGCCCCGAAGTGGGTTTATGTGGAAATAGAAAAAATCACATTCTAATTCATTTGGAATGGACAAGATAAAATAAAAAAAGAAGCACAATGTATCAAAACTATGAAAATGGAGGTTTACGAGTAACAAATTTTGAAGTTTGTATTTAAGTACAACGTGTAATGTGGATGAAAAGATTAACATATTGTAACAATCAGATGAAATGGAAAACGCTGTTCAATAGTTTATGTAAATCAATTGGTGGTGATCATTTTTCAATGTAATTATAATACCGCCAAGATCAGAGCAAAGTTACAAACATTCTATCTTGAAATGTTAAGAGTTTGGCAATGAATGGAAGAATGTAGGACAAAGGAGAAGGATTGTGTTTCAAACACTATAAAATTTAATAACAAACATGTATTTATTGATAGCAAAATGGTATTTGATATAAAACTCTATACTCATAACATATTCAAACTTATTTATTTGATTGATGGAAACGGCCACTTAAGGCCAGTATCTTACTTTTCAAACCGCGGTTTGGACTCTAATGATATTTTAAAAATATCATGGTATTATGATGCTCTGCCAATTGGATGGTAACGTTCATTCAGGATTAATCCATTACAAAGTAATCAGTCCCATGACGACCATATCTCTTTACAACAGTACTATTGGGAAAAATGTATCTCTAGACAAGATTAGTTCAAAACAAATATATATATATATATTATTAACGGTTTAAAAAAGACGGATGACATGCATAAATCAATCGTATTTTTTCAAGTTTAAACGTAAATCAAATTCGGCATATTTTCATGAGACCGCGTTTTTCTACAGTGCATTGTAAATTTAGGAAATTTCAGTTTAAACAGCTGCACGGGGTTATTTACACAAATGATAAACTTCATACAATAGGTTATATTTCATCTAACAAATGTTCGTTTTGTTACCAAGAAGTTGAAACTCTTGATCACTTATTTAAAAGTTGCCCGAATGTTCAAGCACTTTGGAAAAATATTGGACATAAATTAAGGTTAAAAGAATTGGAGAATCTCTCCATGGAATACACTTTGTTAGGGACTCAAGTTCAAATAGGATAAAATGTTTAAATACAGTAATTTTAATAGTAAAAAAAAAGATATTTATTCTGCAAGGCAGGAAGCTGTTTTGCCAGCTGTTGGAATCATAATAAAACATTGTAGAAAATATAAGGTAGAGGAATATAGGATTGCACAAGAGAGGAATACCTTGGCAATTCATCTCCAGAAATGGGAACAGGTTGATTTAGAGTAACGAATGGATGCGTATATTTCATTTTTATTATTACTTTTTTTCTTTTCCAAGTATGTACATGTATTAAACAATGTTTTGTCATATTAGTCTTATGTTATGTAATTTTCAGTAAGTGTGATCAAAATAATGTTACCTTCAATAATTATTTGCAATATCTATTTCGTCTTGTAATGTTTTGTAATACATGTATGATATGTTTGATTATGAATATATTGAAATTAAAAAAATTGTTTCAAAACAAAAAACTATACAGGTTCAACACGAATGTCATGGAAGAAGAGGATGACATTCCGTCACCGTTGTTGGTCGCCGTCGTCGTCGTAGTAGTAGTCGTCATAGCCATGTAGTAGTTAATGTAGTTATATATACATTTATTATTGTTATTGCTATTTTTATTATTATCATATTTTTATCATGATGATTAGTAGTAGTAGTAGTATACTATATCATTAGCATATCATTTTGAAACTTTTATAAGATTGTTAATCATAATTTGCATAGTTTGTTATCAATATTATTTTCATTACTATTATTATTGTAACTATTATTACTATTATTATCATTATTATTATTGATAGCGTCATTGTTATGAACAGTAGTAGTAGTAGTAGCAGTAGTAGTAGTAGTGGTAGTAGTAGTAGTAGTAGTAGTAGTAGTAGTTATACACTGTAGTATTATTAATCATTTAAGTATTATATTTTTTGTTCTTCTCATTCGGTCTTCTTCTTCATCTTTTTCTTCTTCTTATCATCATCACTAGTATCAATATTACATTATTATTATTAGTGAGTAGTATATAGTAGTAGTAGTAGTAGTAGTAGTAGTAGTAGTAGTAGTAGTAGTAGTAGTAGTTGTTGTTGTAGTAGTATCGGTGGTAGTAGGAGTAGTAGCTAGAACTAGTATATTTTAATTCATCGTTTAGAATCATTTTGAAACAATTATGAGTGGAAACAACTGGACTTCTAGATGATGTAGATTCTCCTTCGTTTTGTATTATTTTCTTGTCTTATAATTATTATTACCGCTAACTAAATTAATTTTGGCTATTGCCCGAATTCTAGGTTTTTCACCTCCTTGTGTATGACGCCACTGTAAAACATGTTCGTATATATAATTTGTACGACTGCTCTCTAGCTAGCTCTGTACATGAACATGATGAAGGGTATACGTAGCCACTGAACAGTGGCTGTAGTTTGCATGCGGTGGTGGGCCGTGGGTATGGGCGGCCATAAGGGCCAAAATTAACGTCATCTTAAACAAGCAAAACACAGTAAAAACAGACAAAGGACATAAACAAACAAACAAAACTTCGTACGGTGAAAGGTCTATGTCAAACAAACAAAGGACGATCACAAACGAACAAAGGACGATTACAAACGAACAAAGGACGATCACAAACGAATAAAGGACGATTACAAACGAACACAGGATGATTACAAACGAACAAAGGACGATCACAGATAAACAAAGGACAATTAAAAACAAACAAAGGATACTTGCAAACAAACAAACAAAGGATGATTAAAAACAAACAAAGGACGACCAAAAACAAACGAGAAACAAGTTAAAACAAAGGACGATTGGGCCGGGCAATCAAAGCACAATCACAAAGAATTTATCAATACTGATTCCAAATAAAGAAAGGATGTTTCGAAAATCGTATAAGGATGATGAGAAATGAACAAAGGACGTTTAGAAAAGGACGAAGGACGATCAGAAAAGAACTGGACATAATAGGACAGTAGAGGGTGTCCTACTCGACACCATACAGCTTATATAGCGCTAGCTGCAGATATGAGCGCTGTATTTCTGTTAAGTGTTTTCGATTGTTAATGCCAATGAAGCCAATCCAGTGGAATAAAAATGAGAATCGAGCTTAGTCTTTTCTCCAGACCCAGTTAATTAAAACTGGTGGAATATATGTCTTTGTTGTTGTTTTAACTTATGCGGTGCTTATTGTGAATATATGCCCTAAGAGTAAATTGAGAATCAAAGGTAGTCTTTTCTCCAGACCCGGCTTCTTATAACTAAAAACTAAAACCTTATTCATATAGCACAAAAGTGCAAAGTCTTTTTTCCAGACCCAGTTAATTCAAAGATTATAATATAAGTCCAAAGTCTTTTTTCAGACCCGGTTGTTTCAAAAATTATAATATAAGTCCAAAGTTATTTTTCCAGACCCGGTTGTTTCAAAAGTTATAATATAAGTCCAAAGTCTTTTTTTCCAGATCCGGTTGTTTCAAAAATTATAATTTAATTCCAAAGTCTTTTTTTTTCCAGACCCGGTTATTAAAAAATTATATGTCCAAACTAAGATACCATAATGATAATCCAGTGGAATAAAAATGAAAATCGAGCTTAGTCTTTTCTCCAAACCCTTTATTCAAAAATTATAAATAACAATACAACAACAACAAAACAGTATAGAGACCCCATAATCGTATTAATGGTGGATAACATGGACATATAGCGTAGCCTTTCAGCCAATTATTTTTTTTTTCTCAAAATAACACATTTATAGTATTAATTAAAAAAAATCAAAATCTAAGACCAAACAATCCTTCAACCTAAGAACCTGTTTTAAAAAGAGGTGTAGAGCGTTGTCTTTATTCCAGACCTAATCATTAAAAAAAAATACAAAAAAACTTCTAATGTAAGACCCTATCATATTCTTTTTCTTGTGGAATAACACGGGTTTTAAAACGTACTCTTTCCTCTAGACCCGGTTATTTAAAAGAATGAATCTAAAAAAATTCAAATCTAAGACCAATCTTCAAAAGTAACACCCAGTAAAAAAAAAATGTTTTTACCCCACACCCATTTTTTTTTAAAAATAATACTGAGATCCCTTCAAAACATTGTAATAATGCATGGGTAAAGCAAACATCCTTTCTCCAGACTCGGTTATTATTTGAAAAAAAAATAGTTTTTACAAATATTCTAAAACGAATACCCAATAATCTCATTACCGTGGAATAACATGAAGATCGACTGTAGACTTTCCTCCAGACACAGTTATTTCAAGAATAAAAAAGCAATAAAACCCAACCCCAACAACGAATCTAAAGGCGACCGCACACCTTACGAGTGGTCTGCGACCCGATTTTAGAATAAAATGTAGTGGAATTTGATGCTAATACTGAAACTTGGAATATCTTACTCTGTAATGTTCTAAATCATCTTACGAATACCTATGATCAAATTTGTGACTATATTATCATTCTTCTTAGAATAAAAGCGAATTTAATATCTAGTCGTAATGACGTCATAGCAGTCGTACGATTGGCTACGATTTGAAACTAATTTGGACTTTACTCCAAAACAAGGGCTTGTAATCTTTCAAAATGGCTATAATATTAATATTTCAATTAATTTTAACCTCAAATAAAATTATATGTTCCATTCACATCTTCAGAAAATGAGCAAAAAGCGATTTTTTCCAAAATCGGGTCGCAGACCAGTCGTAAGGTGTGCGGTCGCCTTTAGAACCAACAATCATCCAAATTAAGACCATGTAGAAAAGCACATGTTAAGAACGTTGTCTTTATCGAGACCCAGTCATTTAAAAAATAATTTAAACAATCTTAAAAACATTAGTCTTTGTCATATTCTTATTCCTGTGGAATAACATGAGTATTATTGTTAGTCTTTTGTCTAGACCCGGTTATTTAAAAGATAAACAAAAAATGAAAAAAAATCAAAGCTAAGATCAATCTTTAAAATTAAACCCAGTTAAAATGGTTGGGTTTAGAGTGTTGTCTTTACCCCACACCCAGTTCTCTTAAAAATACAAATTACGCGAAACAATTAATCTTAAAACTTGGACCCCAGCATCTTCCAAACTACAAAAACCCTGTGATAACGTGTACCACAAAAAGCGAAAAAATAATGATAGGCGTAATTATTCATATTTGAAGGAAACGTGCTTTATAACCCAAGATAATTCAACATCGTTATTCTACATCAAGGATAATCTGGGTCTTTGTCAATATTGTCTGTTTGTTCTTTTTGTTTCCTATAATTTCCTTCTTTGAAATAACTGGGTCTGGTGGAAAGATTACACCATATTTCCATGTCATTCAACATGAATAAGATTGTGGGCCTTTGTTTTACTATTAATATATATCTTTTTCATGATTTGTTGTTTTTAAATAACTGGGTCTTGAAGAAAGACTACGCTATATTTTCAAGTTATTCAACATCAATGAGATTGTTGGGTCTTTGTTAATACTGTTCTTTATGATTTTCTATTTTAAAATATCGGGGCTGAAACAAAGACTACACCATATTTCGATGCTATTCAATGTTGAAAAGATTGCGGTGTCTGTTCTTGGTTGTTGTTGTTTTGATTTTGAATGATTTTTTTTTAAACTGGGTCTGGTGGAAAGTTTATGCTATATTTACATTTTGTTCAACATTAATAAGATCGTATATTATAATTTTTAACCGGGTCTGGAAAAACGACTTTGCACTTTTGTTATAATTTTTTAAACAACCGGGTCTCGAAAAAAAACTTTGGACTTATATTATAATTTTTGAAATAAACGGGTCGACTTATATTATAAGTTTGGAATTAACAGGGTCTGGAAAAATATACTTTGGACTTATATTATAATTTTTGAATTAACCGGGTCTGGAAAAAAGACTTTGGACTTGTATTATATTTTTTGAACAACCGGGTCTGGAAAAAAGACTTTTAACTTTTGTGCCATATGAACGCATTACTATAGGGTTTTTAGTTTTTAGTTTTAAGTAACTGGATCTGGAGAAAAGACTACGCTTGATTCTCAATTTACTTTTAGCGCATATATTCACAATAAGCACCGTATAAGTTAAAACAACAACAAAGACATTTATTCTACCAGTTTTAATTATCCGGGTCTGGAAAAAAGACTTTGGACTTATATTGTCATCTATATCTCTGCCATCTTGTAAAGCTGAAATAAGTCTGGCAGTACGTTTTCTATAATGTTGCTTGTGATGATGGCCTCCATTGGCATTAACAATCGAAAACACTTAACAGAATACAGCGCTCATATCTGCAGCTAGCGCTTATCGTGTAGGACACCCTCTACTGTCCTAATATGTCCAGTTCTTTTCTGATCGTCCTTTGTCCTTTTCTCAACGTCCTTTGTTCATTTCTCATCATCCTTATTCGATGTTTCGAAACATCCTTTCTTTATTTGGAATCGGTATATTCTTTGTTGCCCGGCCCAATCGTCGTTTTTTTCAAACTTGTTTCTCGTTTCTTTTTGGTCGTCCTTTGTTTGTTTTTAATCATCATTTGTTTGTTTGTTTGCAAGTATCGGTTGTTTGTTTTTAATTGTCCTTTGTTTGTCTGTGATCGTCCTTTGTTCGTTTGTAATCGTCCTTTGTTCGTTTGTAATCGTCCTTTGTTCGTTTGTGATCGTCCTTTGTTCGTTTGTAATCGTCCTTTGTTCGTTTGTGATCGTCCTTTGTTTGTTTGACATAGACCTTTCACCATACGAAGTTTTTGTTTGTTTGTTTATGTCCTTTGTAAGTTTTTACTGTGTTTTGTTTGTTTAAGATGACGTTAATTTTGGCCCTTATGGCCGCCCATACAACATGGCCAAAGTTTGTTGATCCTAAATGACCTTTGACCTTAATCATGTGACGTGAAACTCAGGCAGGATATTTAGTGATACAGTAGCTTTGTACACAATTAGTCGTCCATGGATAATGATTCAATTTATTATACATCAATTTATTCCATCAATTTTACTTGCTAGAACTTACAAAGATAATCAAATTAACAATAGATAGTGAACTTCAATGATAAAATCTTAAACTACTTATTCAATCACTTACTGTCTGTATTGTGCATTAAACATTAATGAAATATTATTGGAAAATGTACATATCATGAGAGGTTACGTCCATTTTTTTAATGGATACTGACGGTTATGCAAGTTTGTTTTTATCTCTCTCTCTCTCTCTCTTATTCGGGACAACCAGTTATTGACCTGAATGCGTTTGACTTGGTCTTAAAGAAATACCTTTTGGACTTCCTTGAGGGCATAGAGCAAAAAGATGGGGACTACATCAGGGCCCCATTTCATAAAGGACTTGAAACTGTTGTAACTTTGCCGCTATGACAATTTACCATGGAACCCTTGATTCTGATTGGCTGCTGAGCCCTGTTACCATGGTAGTTGCCATAATGGCAAAGTTACAACAGTTGCAAGTCCTTTATGAAACGGGCCCCTGGTGGCCGTTTCATAAAACAGTTGAATGACAGGTGATCCTTTCTTGAGGTAAATGATATTCACCATTAAAAATGTTTAATGGTGATTATTTTGCGCGTAAAAATAGTTCACCAGTCGTAAGCCGCTCAGCTTATGAAACACGCCCACCCGGTAACCTCTGGTATTATTTGAACACATTAAGAAAAATCAGACAAACAAAACACTGACAATTTGATCAAATCTGACAAGGAATAACAAAGTTATGGCATTTTAAAGATATGCATTATTCCGGTGAAAGCGTTCTGGGCATGTCTTTATGAATATTCATTCAAATTTTTCGTACAAGACCCAAAAAATATTGGAATGACAAATGATTAGGTGCATAGCCTAAGTTTCTTTCAAAGTACAAAGCCACTAAGAAACTTAACAAGTGATAGAACTTCATAAAAGATAAGAAATTGTAATATTGAAAAGGATTATTTGAATCAGAGTAAGATCAGATACTCACTACAGAGTTAAAGGGTTTTTTTTATAATAAAATGTAGGAATTTTTAGGACAGCACAATATTCTTTGTTTCAAATTTCTCCCCAAAGAAATTCACAACTTTCAAAATGGTTGGTAGTAGTTTTACATGCGAAATTTCAAATTGTACGTGTGTGAGTATGCAAAAGGCGGCGTCATGATTTCTTGGTCGGGGGCGAGGGACGACCAATTTTGTCTCAATTGAATAATAGGGGTAATACAAAGTAACAGTACACGATCTTTGTCTGACTACTTGATAGTACTTAGTCTTTATTCTTTCTTTTCCTCTTTAATTTTTTAGCATGTTCTCCTCTATTATTTAATTCATTAATTTAACGAGCAAAGGGAGACGATATGGCTAAGCCAGAGTCTCAAATTATATGACGTCATGAGAAAATTGCAACGTCACGCAACTTTGTCGCGAACGTAACAGCTGCTCCGCGGTAAAAAAGTCTATGCGTTTTATGTGTTAAAGCAAAAATCGCGTATCAAGATGGAGGCTGAGAAAAAAGCTAAGGCAAATTTCACTGAAGGCATAGAAGGAGAGAAAGTTACGCTAATAGCAGAAATAGGAGACTCACGCTTAATTCACGTATCACGTTTCAGGATAAAGAAAACTGTCTTGAAGTTAGGGCAAAAATCTTAGCCATGTTGTATTTATGGAATACAGACTCTGCAGTTTTATGAAAAGTTGCTTAGCCATTCGATTCATCCTATATCAGTCTCGGTCGCGCAAAAATTAATTATTAGCCAATTCTTTATGGAATACGCGTTTTGGCTAAGAATTTTGGCTTAGACAGAAAATAAGACAAAATGATTAGATTTTTTTACTTAAGCATGCTTATTTCGTTTATAGAATACGGGCCCTGGTATACATGTGTGTGTTTCCTAACGCTGTCTTCTTAAAGCCATGCGCAATGCAACGGGCTTGCAAAAGTTGGGATGAGATTAACATGCTTTATCCGCGGTCATGTTACCGCACATTTTGGTAAATTGCATATTTGGTAATCACTTGTATAATTTCTTGGTAGCTTTGTTTTTTGAAAGACTAGGAAAACAATTGACCGGCTAAAGCTATTAGCTAGCTTACGCACCACTAACCTGGTCGTTTAACTTTGGACCTCACGGCTGCCCATAAAAATTACCCGAAACTCACGCGCAACTATACAAGGCCTTTTATAACAAGACATTATTTGTGACTATTGTGAGGAAAAGTGATATTCAAGGAATATGAATATTGAAAAGCAAAAAGGAAAATGAACAGCATTAAACTTAACTGGATAAAATGTACACATGATTCAACGTTGCTCTGTGAATGTTAGAAAAATATGCGAGTTACTTACAATAAGTATATAGTAATTAAATCCATGAAACAGTAAATTCAGTAAACGAACTATCAATAAACATAATAAACATAAAGTATTGATTAATTTCAAGGAAAATCATTTTAAAATGATAAAATGTGAACATTTTAAGCGCAGTGCATAATCAAAACCAGAAGCATCATTTGGTATAGCATTTAGTAAACCAGATTGTTTTAATCTTTTATACAGTTCAATTTACAAGTTAGCATAAATTATATGTATAGATTCGATCGGTGCCTCCCAATAAATAAAACAGCGCGAATATTTTGCAATAACGTAGACAAAAAAAAAACAGAATTTTCACTTGAGTAATTGTTTATTGTTGCTCTTTTGCTTCAACAAAGAAGTCAAACATGAACTATTTTACAACATCCTAAGCTAAAACAATATTAAACACACACACATTCAAATTTACCAAAACACATCTACATGTATAATCTTCTTGCTATTAATGAATATTCATGTACTGCATGAATGAGGCGTTTTTTTACAAAAAGGTATGTTTTACGATAACCGTTTTCCCCCATTTACTGTGCACTATCTATAATGAGTGCCAAACTTGCGCGAAAAGAAATTAATAATTTCTCCCGTCAAAATTAGCTATTCATATCTAATGCATGAATGTAGACATGGTAGACCACAGTTTACACCAGAGTTCATCCGGGCTATAAGGTCTCGAACCTGAGTAGACCTAACCTATTTATTTATTTATTTATTTTATTTATTTATTTATTTATTCATTTCCTTTTTTAAGGGTGGCCCAATCAGCACAAACTCTGATTTTCGTTGGGACCCTTTTAAATACAAAGTAGATGTACACACAAATATATATATACACTGTAATAAATGAAGTGCTGACTTAGCACTTACAGTGCTTGTTTAGTGATTGCACTACGAGTGCTGATTTTCTAGTTTAAAGTAGTACTAGAAAATCAGCACTTCATTTTTACAGTGCATATATTTATGCATATGCACACACACACACTTTTTTTTGTTTTGAATACTGTTTTTATTATGATTTCATGAACAAATAGTTACATAACATTTCAATTTAACATTTCAAATCACATATAATACTTTACATTTCATATTTTCACTTTTTTCACTAACTTAATATAATCATAAATCATATATCTTAAAAGAAATCAGCTATCATAAAAATGCTTAAACACCAAACTATATATATATATATATAAAGCAAACTTAAAACTACAAACTTATGTATTTATGTATACATAGACTAATTGAAAATGTTACTGAATAAAATACAAAGTTTGATAATACACGTTTACAGCCTAATCAAATTAATATTGTATTCTCTAACGAGTGTGCTATGCTTGATCTTACTGTTTACATGAATATAAGCATGGTAAGTGATTAGCCGCATCAGTGCTTTTGTATAAGATTTGGAGTTGAAAAGGAAAGAATTTGTAAAATTATTTTTTATCGTCGTCATCTTAAGGCCACCGCACACCTTACGACTGTTCGCGATCCGATTTTGGAACGAATCGCATTTTGCTTATTTTCTGAAAATGTTAATGGAACATATCATTTTATTTGAGGTTGAAATCAATTGAAAGAATACTAATATAACCATTTTGAAAGATTGCAAGCTTTTATTTTTGAGTAAAGGCCAGATTAGTTTCAAATCGTAGTCAATCGTACGACTGCTATGACGTCATTACGACTAGATATTGAATTCGCTTTTATTCTAAGGAGGATGATAGCATAGTCACAGATTTGAACATAGGTATTCGTACGATGATTTAGAACATTACACAGTAAGATATTCCAAGTCTCAATATTAGCATCAAATTCTACTACATTTTATTCTGAAATCGAGTCGCCGACCAGTCGTAAGGTGTGCGGTCGCCTTTAAACATGTCCATACGTGGTATCGTTTACGAATGGGACGCAGCTTTCCTTTTCAGGTATTCATGAAGGTTTTACATTTTTAATTGAATCTTGCAAATGTGGGTAAATCGCGAACCGCATTGCTTGTCCTCCCAGTTACCCAAGCCCATCCTCCATGTCGTCACTCTCGGTACGATACGCATGCGTACACACAGATTAACCTCAGTATACCACTTATCTGGGTAGTTTTCAGCCCATGCGGTGAAATTGACTGACGTCCCATCGGACCAAATAAATGGTCCATCTTTATCGGGTCTGTACAGACCGATCCATGCCTTGCAGATCCACGAATCCTTTTATAAAACGAAATAATATCGGCTGATAAGTGAAAATTTAAATAGCCGTAAGATTAACGAGATGGCAAGGCATTTTGTTTTACCATTAGTCGTCTAAACAGCTGTAGACTTATTAAAACTGTAAATAGATATGGTGGCGCATGTTGCCATGTTGACTTAAAAAAAAACATTCATATGGCATGATGGTAACTTAAGGACCCTTCCCAATTCAGATTCTAAAGGAATGTTTAGTTACCATGGCAACATTAATTATTTTCCCAGGTCGATTTACCATGACATTTCGATTTGTCGGACTTGGTGTTATTTAACATTAGAGAGTCGCCGCGCAAGATACCTTATGTCTCCGTGCTCCGTGACCATGGTGACGACATAGTCATAGAACTTTCCAGGTCTGGAGACGAATTGGAAAATACTTTATAGTACTGGGGGTGTTTCACAAAGATTCAATCATGACGTAGAGTCGCACTTAAATGCCTAGTTGCATGTATTACAAAATGCATGGCCGTATTGGTGAGATCATGCAAAGAGGACGCATACTACTGCGTATCGTTCAATAAGATTGCGCGTTTCATATCGTGTACGCGTCGACATTTAAGTGCGACTCTAAGGGGGTGTTGCAAGAAAATATTTGCAATCAATCGCAAATATTCTGTTGCAATTTTACAGTTGATTGATCACTTTTAACCATAGCAATTCAGATTAAACTCCTTGTTCAAAAAGCAGACCAGCAATCAATCACAAATTTACAATTGCAAGATATATGAATGATTTAGGGACTGAAAATAGACTTGCAATTGACCGCAAGTTTCTTGCAACGGCCCATAAGTCTCCCCCCCCCCCCCAGAAGCCAGCGGTGTTTGCCTAGCTAAAGGCTCCCTCACACCTAACCGAATTGCCTGAAATATGCCTTGTGATGGCTGGCGAAAGGCATATTTTTAAAAATCGTTTTCAATGGTAACTGAAAGTAAATTATATTTACCCTTCGTGTTTGGGTTCGTACACCTTCTGAACTAACAGCTGCGATTATTCAAATTCGCGCGGAAATTTTGAACATGTTAAAAATTTCCCGACGAATTGAAAATTTTTATTTATTTATTTATTTCGTTTTGTTTACCCAGGGTAACCCCATCAGTGGACTAAGCACTGTTTTTCTTGGGGGCCCTGCATACAAGTAACAAATACATGTACATACATATAATAAATACAAACAATGAGAAACAAGGAAGAAAATATGTTCAAAGAGACAAGCAACCTGCAGGACATACAGACATACTGAAAAATCGTTGGTCATCTATTTGAATTCGCATCTCTTATTTAATCATTCGTTAATCGTTCGTGTGTTATTGTCGCGCGTAGTCCCTCATCGCACTTTTGCCAAAGTGGACCGATCTCTTAACGAAGCAACACGATGACACAAACGTACATAAACACCCAATCTATTCCCTCGTCTTCGTTTCTAATCGCACGCCATATCAAACCATTGCTCACTGTTCGTTCGTCTTATTGGTTTATATTAACCCTTCGCTCGCCTTCGGCTGCAATTTACTCAAAGAGGTGAACCGAAAAATCGATATCTTTCGCATGTCATATTTATCCTTCGCCTACTGTTCGTTGATAAGATTTGACAATAGTTACTGATCGCATGATTTGACGGAAATTTTATTTGAATTCGTTGACAATTCGTGCATTTTTCCCATTCGTCACCCTTCGTCCGCCTACATTCGGTCAGGTGTGAGGGGGCTTTAAATAGGTTATTAATTTTCATCTTCATTGCAATATAGTAGGGATACCCCGTAGTAAAGAAATGGGCGTCTGGCTGGTCGTTAGTGGTGGGTGTGGTCAGGAGGGCGTTGAAAAGGACCCCAAAATTAGGCTGGCCTTGCTGAAAAAGAAACCTCATGAACTCGCTGGGATATCGATATTGTCTTGCTTATTGTCAGGGTCATTAAAAATATGATGCTAGATATTTTGGTGGTGGGGATTAGCGGCCACACGCAACCAAAAAAAATAGCGGAATGCATTAGTCAAATAGCAATGTATTGGGTCAGATGCATAAAAAGTAGCAATTGCTTGCCAGCAATTACTTCAAGCACAAGCAATAGCAATAACCCTAACCCTAACTTTTACATGTGTACAAGCAAAATATCATGCTTCAGCAATTGCTTTATTTCATATGCATAACCCCTTGCTGGTGCTTGGACCCTTTTCTTGCCTTCAGGAAGCAATTGCTTGCGGGCTGAACAAAAGAGACGTCACGCTGGTGCAAACACGACTCACAGAAAAGGCAGGACTCGGACACAAGAGTGTGGCAGTGCAAATTACTGCTTCTTTCCTATAATATCTTTTCCTCAGACGTGGTGTCAAACTAACTCGTTTCTTTTTGATAAATTTATAAATGTGGCATTTGGTTTGCACTTATTAAGAAGAAAACAAGGACATGTGCGTAACGGTACACCTTCGGGTTCTCTCTCAAGTGTAAAAACATGATTTTTTTTTAAAACGCGAATACCCTGATCAAGCAAACGCTCAAGCTGCTCCGACCATGGACCTATTACGAATGGACATTCAACGAGAGCATTTTATGACCACCACCTGTTTCCAGCTGTCAAAATTGCTGTCTAACCCTTAACTTTCTCTTTACGCGGTTTTTACAACGACCGCCCGGGGTGATTGTTTACACAAGCTCCTTTCGCCCGATGATCGTCACCGATCGATCACTGGCCCTCTTTCGACCAAAGACGGTCATGTTGTAGCCCCGATTGCCAATAGGGAAAGTCCTTACATTACCTAGAATGCAATGCGCAATTCATATCCGGTTTTTCAGTACATTATTTTAGGCTCTCTATAACGTGCGATTGTCGTCTGTCCATCAAAAAAAATCCCGTTAAATTTCATCAATCCTGTGGAATTTTATGCCCAAATGAAAATCAACTTCTGACCGAAGGTAAGCGCTACTATCGACATCGATACTGTCCGAAAAAGCTGAGATTTTAACGTTTTTCCGCAGATTTTTTCGTCGAATTTCAACTGCTTTTTTGCCGTAGATATACGGATCTGCAAGGTGATGTCAATCCATTTCATTTCCGGTTGTTAGCGATGTACGTAAAAAATACGTTTATGCACGCCTGTTTTCTTGTTTCTGCTATCATTTTCATAGCGCTAACGTTCGCTGCTGTGCGTTGCTTTTGATAAAGTGAACGAACAACATCGCAATGGGTAGGAGCAGCGTACAATTGATTTCCGCTGTCAATCAGTGAGAGCATGTTTTACGACCGGCTTGATGGGTGTCAGCTGCCAGCGCTCTGTTTATAAAAGGATTAGCGGCGACGGTCTCTGTGTCAAAGGAGGGGATTCGTTGAATGTCCATTCGTAATAGGTCCATGCTCCGACAGAGCTTGAAAAAACCCCAGTGAGTGCCTAAACGCACAAGCGAAATACTGGCTGTATGCATACGCTCTTTAGCAGGAATTGCTAGCAGTCAGTCAGCGATTAATGTAGCAAAATAATTTGCTCGCTCATTTTTATGCATACAGAATCAAGCAAAAGCCAAGCAAGAGCTTAGCAAAAGCAATTTCTACTTTCTATGCATCTGACCCGTGATCTCCAAGTGTTTAGTGTCGCACTTAGACCCTTAATATTTTGTTTGTGCCGAAACCCTGATGCACACAGACGTCTGCATGCAGTTGCAGAAATGGGCTAATGGTTGGTGGTTGGGTGGGGGTGTTGGAGGGGGAAGGGTCGGGGAGGAAGAACACATTGGGGAAATGGTATATCTAGCTTGGGGGAGGTTGGGGTTCCTTAAAAAATGACCAATAGAATGCCCTACCCCCTAAAAGGGGGAGAAAAGTCTGAAAGATCGTCACATTTAGGAAATAAACCCCCGAAATTGTGCAAAGCCCTAAGCGAGGTTCTAGAATAGAACTTTTGGTGGGGGCTTCTGCCGGGGGCTTGAGATTTTGGATTGGGGTAATTAATACACACTGGTCATATCAATACAATGGAAATGGCCTATATCTTGGGCAGCAGGAGGGTACTATACCGACCATGCAGCTGATCTATTTTATCATCCCGTCTCCACTGTCCCCTGCAAAAAAACCTATTTGTTTTTTTGTTTGCGAGTGATCGTTGCGACCGAGCGAAAAAAATGTGCAAATTAATGGTACTTGGAATTTTTTTTTTTTTCAGAACCATTTCGTTTGTGAAGTCTAAATTCAAACCCTTTTCAGCAGATATCTATTTTGTGCTGAAACCTTGATCTGATTGCAGATCGCATAAGCATTGATAAAGGGGGGAATGGTTGTGGTGGGGGTGATGTGGGTGTACTTTTAAGAGTGATTTTACTAATTTTCTACTGTTGTCATCGTTGCGTACTGTGTAGACATCTATCATTATCAAGGAACTGTATACCGATCATCTTGATTTAGCTTCCGCGGGTCTCTTACCCTCCCCCTTTTTAAGTTATGATAATCTCCTTGTCCATGTTGACTCAGCCACCCGGCCACAATCATCTTACATTCAGCCCTTGTTCAAACCTAGATATGAACCTTCCTCCACATCAAAGGGATGAGGTAAAGGGAAGACTGGGTGGTATCCCGATGAGGAGGACAGTTATCAGAGGCATGTCAATTTATGGAAGGTCTGGAAAAGATGTGGAGACATTTCCAAGGAGCACAGTTATTTTATTTGAAGTTCGGCATAATGCTAGGAATAAAAAAATAATAATAATTTTGCTTTCCGGTAAGCCCTGTGTTCGGAGTTAAGTCCAATTCGGCTTTAAGTCGCATGCGATGGAGACTTCATTCCGATTTGGAATTGATTTTGATTTTATACCTACAGGGAGGCTCGAACTTGACTGAATTATGATTTCAGTAATCCCATCACAATTCTGAATTCTGATTACTAAAATTATATTGGTTGAAATGTTCATATATATCAAGTGTCATTGCAATTTCTTTGAAAGTTCGATCGCAACGAATCGCAGTGTGCGCAGGGCTTATAAGTTAGCATCATCTTGGCCGTAAGACCGACAACCTATGTCGGAGTCCTATAGCGGTCTCTATGAGGCTGTTCACACCGCAAGGGGGGACCGTGGGCGGACCGTGGATCGCGCTATCGTAGCGCGATCCACGGTCCGCCCATTGGCATTCGCCGGATTCACACCGCAGTGAGATAGCGCGGTCTATCGTAGCACCCCCTTTTTTGAGAGGTCCTGTTGCCATGACGCGTGACGTCATGAGGTCAGAGCGGTCAAAGATTTCGCGCGCTATTACGAACCCGTACTAGTTAGTTGGAAGCTCGATATCGCTGTGCCTATTATGCTAGCCGGCCTACGTTTATTTCATGGCGTTGTATACATTGTGCATGTATTTCTAATTTGATTAATCTAGATTCTACACTCTTGTATTTCCGGCGTGCTATCGTAGCTCGGGTTCACACCGGCAGAGATAGCGCGATCTAGCGCGCGCTAGACCGCGCTATCTCTCGTGGACCACCCCCAAGAGGTGCTCCAGTGGCACGCCGTTTTGGCTCGCCGTGGCTCGCTGTTGGGCGGACCGAAACGACGTTGTACCTTCCACACCGCAGAGATAGCGCGATCTAGCGCGCGCTAGATCGCGCTATCTCTGCCGGTCTGAACAGGCTCTATGATCAATCGCATGATATTGAAACGAAAACAAATAGGTTTTAGCAGGGGGTCAAGGGAGAAAAATACAGATACCAAATCCCAGCTGCATGATCAGTGTAGTACCCCCTTGTTGACAAAAAGATTAGGCCCTTTCCATTGTAATTATATGACCAACGTAGGGGGTTAATTTCCTAATGGTGTTAGTTTTTTTTTTTGCTTTTGTCATTTTTAAGGACCCCCTCCCTCCATCAAGCTAGATATACCATGGGTGACCCGACAATTGCTCCGCCGACATCTGCTCCGCCGACAATTGCTACGCAAAATACGACAACTGCTCCGCCGACAATTGCTCCGGACAGTTGCTCCGCCGACAGTTGCTCCGTCGACACTTGCTCCGCTGATATTTGCTCCGTCGACACTTGCTCCGCCGATATTTGCTCCGTCGACATCTGCTCCGCCGAAAATTGCTCCGCCGACATCTGCTCTGATTATACGACAATTGCTCCGCCGATATTTGCTCCACCGCCGATATCTGCTCCGCCAAAATCTGCTCCGTCAATATTTGCTCCACCGACATCTGCTCCGCCGAAAATGGCTCCGCCGTAAATTGCTCCGATAATGCGACGACTATTTATTTATTTATTTATTCGTACTTTCATGCGCATAACAATTGTAGCACAGGCTGAAGACGTCAATTTCCATTTTTGTATATTATAATATATTGCAAAGTAAATTTAAACAATGCTTGCATGACATACACAGGGGCCGCGGAACGGTTTTCAAAATGGGGGGCTGACCATGCTAAAAATCACAATCATATGATCTTTTTTACGTTTTTGTACACGGTTTTGGAAAAAAAAAGTGGGGGGCTTCGGCCCCTGATACATAACATAGAAAGAAATAGAATGAGAGGGATAAGCACAAAGGAGGGATAGATATTCTTATTCATGGGAGTGGCATTTTGTGTATATAAGTGTTATTACGTGACTGGTGATTAAAATGAAAAAAAATACGCGTGCTCTTGTAATAATTATGACAGTACAAAAAAACTTAGATATACCCCATTCTTAGCGTCAAAATCGCTCTGGCTAAATATGCTCCGGAGTGGAGATATTTGCTCCAGGTGAAATTCAACGGTACCCCAACTTATTTGTCGAAAACCTGTACTGTAGTCATGCAAAATGTTTACTGTCGGCAAATTTTGTCCCTCACAAACATGACCAAGACATTCAGTAAGTAAAAATTAATATTCACGAAAATACCAACTTGTGAAAGGCTACATGTCGTGTCACCTTCTCGACTCACCCCTCCACTCTGGTTTCCATATCTTCTCGTATACACAGTGCTCTGGTCTCCACATCCACATCATGTCATATACACCGTAGGTTTTTAGATAAATATGATAATATATATAATAGTGAGTTGATTTTGTGTTTTATGTTGATCATGATTGTATTCTTCACTGATAGAAAAAAGATAATTAAAATATTCAATTAGCGCATCGCACTCTCATTTCTTTTACGAGATCCCCCCCCCCCGAGGTATGCTTCATGTTTACAATTTAAAAAAATGCGTATAAATCTCCCCTTTCTATTTCTACGCATTTTTTTATTGTAAACATGAAGCATACCTGGGGGGAGATATCTCGTAAAAGAAATGAGAGCATGATGCGCTGATTGAATATTTTGGATATATTTACCAGAAAAGGGACAATAGCGACAATATGAATATATTTTAATAAATGGATATATGTATGTATCTCTCTCATAACGTCTAAACAAATAATGTTGTTTTTAAAATACAATAATATATATTACTGGTATATATATTATTGTCTTTTAAAAACAACTTTATTTGTTTAGACGTTATGAGAGAGATACATACATATATTCATTTATCAAAATATATTTATATTGTCGCTATTGCACAGAATAGAACAAAATACAACCGAAGTCTAATTTTATAGTGACTCACCAGTAGCGTAATGAGCCAACAACAAAAAATGGAGGTGGCCAGACAAGGATGACATTTATTTTCCTTTCCTTTATTCGTTTTTTCCATTGATAGGGAGAATGGGGGATCCGTGACCCCTAGAACGCCCCTCCCCCATCTGTACGCCAGTGATGATCATTGAAACAAATTGAAAGAAAAAAGGTGCAAGGGTAGATAAGGCCCAAGACGTAATAAAAATATTGATAAAAATTATAATGCTGATAATGAAAATAAATGGCGTGAAAGAACAAAACGAGAGAGAGAGGAGAGGGGAGCCCGCACGAATGTATGGTGTATAAGTTGCTGGAAAGCAGAAGAGATATTGTGTCCAGCACCCCCCCCCCCCCCCCACATTCTCTCCCCGCTCAAGACCGGAGTGAAACCAATGATAATAATATATGAACAAAAATCCAGATTCACAATCTGCGTTACAATTTGTCAAGTGTCAGCGGCAGGGAGAACAATTTGTTTTTTTTTTAAGCAGAAAGCTGTGATGATGGGGGAGAATGAAATAAATAAATAAATAAAAAATTAACGAATAATAAGAACAGAACAATTTGTAAGATGTTCGTGCAATTTTGTTATCTGAGCACATGACGGCGGAGCAATTGTCGTATAATCGGAGCAGATGTCGGCGGAGCAATTATCGGCGGAGCAGATGTCGACGGAGCAAATATCGGCGGAGCAAGTGTCGACGGAGCAAATATCGGCGGAGCAAGTGTCGACGGAGCAACTGTCGGCGGAGCAACTGTCCGGAGCAATTGTCGGCGGAGCAGTTGTCGTATTTTGCGTAGCAATTGTCGGCGGAGCAACTGTCCGGAGCAATTGTCGGCGGAGCAGTTGTCGTATTTTGCGTAGCAATTGTCGGCGAAGCAAATGTCGGCGGAGCAATTGTCATGGAACCATACCATGTCCCTTATGTTCTTCCATCCCCGACCCTTCCCCCTCAACCCCTGCCCTCTAACATTCTCACCCAAACCCAATCAGCAGCCCATTTCTGCATCTGCATGCAGAAGTTTTGGTGCATCGGGTTCTCAACACAAACACAATATTAAGCCGGGTCTGAAGTGTGACACTAAACACATGTAGATAATACATCGCTGTTTGACTTTTGCATTACGCTAGTATAAAGGTCCCTTAAGATTGATAAACTTTTCAGTTATGTCTGGCATTATTTTTCAATGACCCTAATAATAAGCAAGACAATGTCCCACCGATTTCATGATGTTTCTTTTTCAGCTAGGCTAGCCTATTTTTTTTTCTTTTTCTTTTTCAACGCCCTCCTGACCACACCCACCACTAACGACCAGCCAGACGTGCGTTTCCTTACTAAGGGAATACATACTTTATTGCTATATGAAGATAAAAATTGGCTCCCGGACTAATGGTGGTTCTAATAGCAATGAAATTTATAATGATTATGATACTGATAATAACTTCATATCATATAAAGAATATCGGGGGTTTTCCCCACCTTGAAACCTGGGAGATGATTGCACACCGCATCCCCCTCTCAGAAAATTGGGGATGCACTCCCACCCCCGCTGTCTACGATATGAATCATGTTTATGATTACAAACAGTCCTTAATCCCGTTAATTGTCCCCTTTTCAGGTCAGTATAAATAATTTCAGCTTGCTTTTTGCGCTTGCATCAATCGATTCCCTTTAATACGAGGTGGCAAAGTGCCGTGGCAGATGTCTAAGGCACCTGACTACATCATGAAAGTCCGGGGTTCGATTCCCTGTATGGCCCTTGACCGAGGCATTTTCTTCCCAATCACTCTTTTATCTTGCATCAAATAAGTTAAAATGCTTTATGCGTTATTGATACCAACATTTTTCAGGTCACTATACAGAAAATTTCGGCTGACGCTGATGGATAAGCACCATGCTCATGATTTAAAAAAAAGGAATGTTCCCTTTTTTTCAGGTCTAATAGCGCTTTGCACTTGTACCATCTTTTAGTCCTTATGAAATACATAATTTTGTAAACATAAAGCTAACAGCTCTTCTTCGAACAGCCGATCGCGGAAAGTGTTGAGGAAATGTTTCACTATCCTTCCACCTAATGGACCATGCTTGATCTGCATCCGAGTTATGAAACTTTCTAGTAGTCGACTTGGCAAACTATCTTATGTCACCATGACGACAAAGTCATTGTACTTCTAAGAAGTGGACATAAACTTAAAGGTTATTGGATCATATTCCGGGGGCACTTGTATTGACGAGTGGATACCATGCGTGACCCAAAAAAAAAACACGTAAAAAGGATGTCCTTTTCAAGACAGGGCACGTTACGTACGTAACGTGGTGTCAAAAACACTACAATAATGAAAAGGGGTATCTATTTAGCTCGGAAAGCTACGTGTTTATGGTCAAATTTTTCGAGGGTATAAAAAAGACTAAAATCTTTAATAAAGGATGTACTTTTGCCCAACAGTCAATACTACGTGTTTAGAGTCCGATTTGCACGAGGTATGGGAGGTGGGGCCGTACTAAACCCAATGATGTAGCTAAAGGTGAAACCCACGACCGAAGTCCGTGACATGTAACAATTAAAATATCGCTGTACTTGTTTCCCGGGGGGGGGGGCACTTCCATTCACGAGTGGATACCATGCGCGACCATGAGATCTCAAAAAGCACCATAAACACGTATTTTCCATATTCTGAAATTGCACCCTTAACAAGTATTGGCGTGTGAAACCCTACCCTTAACAAGTATTGGAAACAATGCGATACTATCGGGAAGTATTCCCTGATTTGAACCCATAAACAAGTACAGCGGTATGTCACGGACGTCGGTCGTCGGTTTTACCTTTACCTACATCATTGGGTTTAGAACAGCCCAACTCACGCAAATCATATACTCTAAACACGTAGTATTGACTCCTGGAGCAAAGAGTACATCCTTTATAAAACATTTTAGTCTTGATTTTTATACCCTCGCAAATTCTAAACACGTAGCTTTCCTGGCGAAATAGATACCCTTTTTCCATTATAATGTTTTTGACACCGTTATTATCTTGAAAAAGACATATTTTTACGTGTCTTTTTGGTCGCGCATGGTATCCACTCGTCAATGTAAGTGCCCCCCCCCCCCCCGGGACTTGTTTAGGGGTTCAATTCAGAGAATACTTGCCAAGGGTATCGTTTTGCTTCCAAAACTTATTAAGGGTAGGGTTTCATACGCCAATACTTGTTAAGGGGTGCATTTTCATGGAAAATACTTGTTTAATCTAGGGTGCTTTTCGAGACCCCATGGTCGCGCATGGTATCCACTCGTCAATGGAAGTGCCCCCCTATCATGTAAAGTTACCTTTATACAGAGACTGGCAACGAAGTTCATTTCCTCGTCGCTGTGGATAGATACGAGATCAGGTTGGCCTTTGGACTTGTCAGTGTTCCTGCAATTCGTCACGGCTTGAGTAAAGCTGACGCCCTTCTTATGATGACGATAACAATTACCCTGGAAAAACACCCAAGGCCTAGGACATAGGAAGGTTATCTTGCAAACGTAGGCCATAGTAGCGGAACATTCGTTATCGTTCCACTTTCCTGGTCCTATATATTGCTTCGTGAATTTTACAGCGGAGTCGTTCAAGGATTTGGGCTCACTAGAAGAAGTGAGATATTTCTTCTTCCAAATATAAGCACAGTCTTCTGAAGAATTTGGGAGATGAGGGATGTTATTATCCGGTTGCAAAGGAAACCATGCAGTGTAGTTCACCTCCGTTCCATCCGACCATTCAAAGGCACCTTCTGGGGTTGGTTGATAAAGTCCTATCCATTGATTCTGATTTTGGCAAGCCTATATATAGAAGAAATTTGCATTGACGTAGGCCTACAAAATGTCGGATTCGAGATTGCGTAGGGAAGGCGGCCAACAGACTGACCAATTTACTCTTCAAGCATAATTTTTTTTATCTTTTTAAGAAAGAAATAATGATCAGGACTCCCATCACACCTAGCCTTTCTTCAAGCAAATTCAGATGAGCAACAAAAAAGGGGATTAACACAACGCTTTTCTTGTTCAATTTCTGATCACTTATTCTGAGCCGAGGCATTGAAAACGCATATTGATTTACACACTCTATGACAAATGCATCATAACAGAACATTCATAATTTTACATTAGAAAAAACGCAATGTGATATCATTTCGATTTTGCATACTCTGTATACCCTAGGCATCTGTTGTGTGTTTCATAAAGTGTTCGTAGGTTACTAGCGACTTAACGACGACTGGGGGTCCTTTCTTGTGGTACGTGATACAACACAAGATTTCCCTTGGAGTTGATTTGCTACTTATTTTATTTTATTTATTTTGTTATATTTAATTGATATATTCATATTCCACAAATCCTCAAAGTACATTTCGTAATAAATCATTTTTACAATGAAATGAAAAAAGTGGAGGGGCCTACTGAAAAGCAAAGCTTGTAAGATGTAGACCCCCTATCAAAATCTTATACACGGGTAATATGATATAAGTAGAGTAAAATAATCAGCAAAATCCTATAAATTTATAAAGATATAAACACTGTAACACAAATGTATATACACTATATACAAAATTAAATATTGACTTTTAAATAATCAACACTACCGTGGATAAGTATGAAGTTCACAAAATATTCTTAAAGGTCAAGTCCACCCCAAAAAAATTGTTGATTTGAGTCGATAGAGAAAAATCAAACAAACATATGCTGCAAATTTCATCGAAATCGGATGTAAAATAAGAAAGTTATGACATTTTTAAGTTTTGATTATATTTCACAAAACAGTTAAATGCACAACTCAGCAATATGCAAATGAGAGAGTCGATGATGTCCATCACTCACTATTTTTTTTTTTTAATTATACAATATTTCAATTTTTACACAGATTTGACAAGAAAGGACTAACTTAACTTAACCATAAACTGTTAAAATAATGGTAATTCTACATGTTCAGGGAGAAATAAAACTTTGTTTCACTTGACAAGGAGGAGAAAATAAGAATATTTCATATTTCATTTAATAAAATACAAAAGAAATAGTGAGTGGATGACGTCATCAGTCTGCCAATTTGCATACCTACGAGGATGTGCATATAACTGTTTTGTGAAATTAAGCGAAACTTTGAAATGTCATAACTTTCTTATTTTACATCCAATTTTGATGAAGTTTTCAGTGTTTTGCTTGTTGGATTTTTCTCCTTTTTTTCAAATCAACTTTTTGTTGGGGTGGACTTGTCCTTTAAGAAAGGATCACCCGTAGTTCTTAAAGTCACTCGAAACTTAAACCTAGCTTTGTGAAACACCCACGCGCCATTGGCACGTTGCAGAAGAATTGCAATCTAACACAACTCCTAAAACGAATCGCAGCGGGATTATCAACCAATCAGACGGGCACATTTTTAACGTGCGTTTGTTTGTTGTTGTTGGGGGTGCCTCAAGCGCAAATTTTGCGTCCGAAGGGTGCTATGGGATTGGTTGATGGTCAATGCACACCATACGCATTTTTAACTTGCATTTGTTTGTTGGTGTTTGGGGCAGGGGCCGCGGAACGGTTTTCAAAGTGGGGGGGGGGGGCTGAGCCAAAAGTGGGGGGGAGCTGATCATGCAAAAAATCACAATCCTATGGTCATTTTTACGTTTTTGTACACGGTTTTGGAAAAAAGTGGGAGAGGGGGGGCTGAAGCCCCCCCCCCCCCGCTTCCGCGTCCGCGTCAAACGCAATATCTTCCGGAGGGTGCGACGGAATTGGTTGATGGTCAATGCACACTATGCGCTTTTGTAACTTGCGTTTGTTTGTCGTTGTTTTGGGGGTGCGTCAAACGCAATTGCTTCCGGAGGGTGCTACGGAATTGGTTGATGGTCAATGCACACTATGCGCATTTGTAACTGGCGTTTGTTTGTTATTTTGGGAGTGCGTCAAACGCAATTACTTCCAAAGGGCCATACAGTATTGGTTGATGGTCAGTGCACACCATACGCATTTGTAACTTGCGTTTGTTTGTTGTTGTTTTGGGGGTGCGTCAAACGGAATTACTTCCAAAGGGCCATACGGGATTGGTTGATGGTCAATGCAGACCATACACATTTGTAACTTACGTTTGTTTGTTGTTGTTTGGGCCGCAGGGGCCGCGGAACGGTTTTCAAAGTGGGGGGCTGAGCCAAAAGTGGGGGGCTGATCATGCAAAAAATCACAATCCTATGGTCATTTTTACGTTTTTGTACACGGTTTTGGAAAAAAAAGTTGGGGGGGGGGGGCTGAAGCCCCCCCAGCCCCCCGCTTCCGCGGCCCCTGTGGGGGTGCGTCAAACGCAATTGCTTCCGGAGGGTGCTACGGGATTGGTTGATGGTCAATACACACCACAAACTTTGACTTTGTTTAAAAATACTAATGGAAATCTAATGAATTCAATTCAAATTTTTCTATCAATATGATTAAACGTTACGACTCCCGAATACACATGAGATAGACAGGAAATTATGAGGCGCCGAATGTACCAATATTATATAGAACAATTATTTGTTATATAATCATTATTTATTAAATAATAACTATTATTTATATATAATTTACATTTTATTTGTAAATAACTACTATTATATAAAATATCATTTCTAATTATTTATATATAATTCCAAGTAATACTTCATTATTTGTAAATAATAATAGTTCGACATTCCATTATTTATAAATAATGATTATTTGTTTTTCATTATTTATAAATAATGATTATTTGTTTTTCATTATTTATAAATAATGATTATTTGTTTTTCATTATTTATAAATAATGATTATTTGTTTTTCATTATTTATAAATAATGATTATTTGTTTTTCATTATTTACAAATAATTATTATTTGTTTTTCATTATTTATAAATAATGATTATTTGTTTTTCATTATTTATAAATAATTTGTCGAGTTTTCCATTATTTATAATATTTTGTTAAATAATGAAAACGTCTACTTCATTATTTATAAATAATTTTTTCGAGTGCACCATTATTCTCATTATTTATAAATAATCATTATTTAATGTTCGAGTTTTCCATTATTTATAAATAAAGATTATTTGTTAAATAATGAAATATCTACTTCATTATTTATAAATAATAATTTTGTTTCAATATCCCATTATTTATAAATAATCATTATTTATAAACAATTTTTACAGTTTGCCATTATATACAAATAATCATTATATATATACAAATAACCATTATTTATTAAATAATGCCATTATTTATTAAATAATGCCATTATTTATTAAATAATGGAAAACTCGCTATAACATGCAAATGTGGGACCGCCCATGATATGAATATTCATGATGCGATTTCCTTTTTCGTGATTTTTCCGCTTCACAAATTTTTGTCCATTTCCTCTTCATAATGACATTTCTTGAAGCAATTTTCTAGGGATATGGTCTGATTGTAATATTCTTGATTTTCTATATAACTTCGTCTTCGTACAAATATCAAAAAGTGTAATTTTATACGATTTTTCCTACAGTTCACAATCCCCATAGGCGCGCGTGTACGGTAGGGACAACCGGTGAATCGACGGAGTGCTCTTCATCGAAATACTACGTTGGTTGGTCCCCGGAAGTGGCGGGCGGAATTTAGCCCGAATCCTCGATGGAAGTCGATCAAGTGCATATGAGCTGAGAGAGTGAAATATCAGTGTACTTGTACAGGCCCTTCTACTTTTTATATATATTTCTTGTTGCTTTTTTTGTGAAGTTAATTTTTCCTGGTGTAGAGATAAGTTTCAGTTCTAATAATGCACTTCAAATACATTTTGGAGTGTCTGTTTGAGGCGTTTGGGGCGATTTCACCCTGGCCCCAAAATGCTCGCAACGACAATAAGGGGGCATGATGACCCCTAATTTTTTAAAAACTTATTTTTCTATTGAAAATTATCACAAAATTCACCAAAAGTGTGCACGAAAGCCTTCGTATTTCACTTTTAAAACTCCAAAAAGTGCCCAAATGACAAGCTTGGTCGCTTCGCTGTGTCGCTTTCAACTTGAGAAAGTTTACGCGTCTGCTTCCCCCCCCCCCCCCCCCTCCTCCGAAAGAAATTCTGTATACGGCCATGCTCTAAAGAGCCTGGCACATTGATTTATGTATACTTCATTTTCATTATTTTTATCTCATTATTATCATGGCCTTACGCAGAATTTTTTCCGGGGGGGGGGTGGGGAGAGCAGGACGCGCGTAAACTTTCTCATAAAAATCTTGAGAAAGCGAAGCGACCAAGCTTGTCATTTGAGCTTGGTCGCGTCGCTGTCTCGCTTTCAAGATTTTTTTGAGAAACTTTACGCGCGTCCTAGCTGCTCCCCCCCCCCCCCCCCTGGTAAAAATTATGTGTAAGGCCATGATGATAATGTGATAAAAATAATGAAAATGAAAGTATACATAAATCAATGTGCTAGGCTCTTTAGAGCATGGCCGTATACAGAATTTCTTTCGGAGGAGGGGGGGGGGGAGCAGACGCGTAAACGTTCTAAAGTTGAAAGCGACACAGCGAAGCGACCAAGCTTGTCATTTGGGCACTTTTTGGAGTTTTAAAAGTGAAATACGAAGGCTTTCGTGCACACTTTTGGTGAATTTTGTGATAATTTTCAATAGAAAAATAAGTTTTTTTAAATTTAGGGGTCATCATGCCCCCGTATTGTCGTTGCGAGCATTTTGGGGCCAGGGTGAAATCGCCCCAAACGCCTCAAACAGACACTCCAAAATGTATTTGAAGTGCATTATTAGAACTGAAACTTATCTCTACACCAGGAAAAATTAACTTAACAAAAAAAGCAACAAGAAATATTTATAAAAAGTAGAAGGGCCTGTACAAGTACACTGACATTTCACTCTCTCAGCTCATATGCACTTGATCGACTTCCATCGAGGATTCGGGCTAAATTCCGCCCGCCACTTCCGGGGACCAACCAACGTAGTATTTCGATGAAGAGCGCTCCGTCGATTCACCGGTTGTCCCTACCGTACACGCGCGCCTATGGGGATTGTGAACTGTAGGAAAAATCGTATAAAATTACACTTTTTGATATTACTACGAAGACGAAGTTATATAGAAAATGAAGAATATTACAATCAGACCATATCCCTAGAAAATTGCTTCAAGAAATGTCATTATGAAGAGGAAATGGACAAAAATTTGTGAAGAAAAATCACGAAAAAGGAAATCGCATCATGAATATTCATATCATGGGCGGTCCCACATTTGCATGTTATAGCGAGTTTTCCATTATTTAATAAATAATGGCATTATTTAATAAATAATGGCATTATTTAATAAATAATGGCATTATTTAATAAATAATGGCATTATTTAATAAATAATGGTTATTTGTATATAAATAATGATTATTTGTATATAATGGCAAACTGTAAAAATTGTTTATAAATAATGATTATTTATAGATAATGGGATATTGAAACAAAATTATTATTTATAAATAATGAAGTAGATATTTCATTATTTAACAAATAATCTTTATTTATAAATAATGGAAAACTCAACAAATTATTTATAAATAATGAAAAACAAATAATCATTATTTATAAATAATGAAAAACAAATAATCATTATTTGTAAATAATGAAAAACAAATAATCATTATTTATAAATAATGAAAAACAAATAATCATTATTTATAAATAATGAAAAACAAATAATCATTATTTATAAATAATGAAAAACAAATAATCATTATTTATAAATAATGGAATGTCGAACTATTATTATTTACAAATAATGAAGTATTACTTGGAATTATATATAAATAATTAGAAATGATATTTTATATAATAGTAGTTATTTACAAATAAAATGTAAATTATATATAAATAATAGTTATTATTTAATAAATAATGATTATATAACAAATAATTGTTCTATATAATATTGGTACATTCGGCGCCTCATAGGAAATACATACAAATACAATAATAATGATAATATGCATTTTGTATAGCGCCATCTATCTATCTATTCTTACTATTACTGTTAGTATTGTTACTAGTATTATTACACCGGATTTAGTTCGAGCTGCCTTTCAGTGCTCGTGCATTCAATGAATTAATCCTGCCGGGGACCCATTCACCTCGCAAGGGTCGATTGGAGCATAGTGTCTTGCTGAAGGAAAACACGCCATGGCTAGGATTCGAACCCACGACCCTCTGTTTGAAAGGCTAGAGTCAGAACCACTCGACCACGGCGCGCCCACAATTCAAATTATCTTGAAATGAGCCTAACAATTATTTCAGGGGCGTATTGTACTTACTTTTCCTTTGCACAAGTCCAAAATAATGTTCGTCTCCCCATCACTGTGAATGGACACTAGATCGGAAAAACCAGGAGAATGATCGTCTTCCTGATCTTTCCAGTTGATGTTCCGACAGTTCGTCAGTGCTCGAGAAAAGTTGACTCTCTCATCAAAGTAACAATAAAGATTGCCTTCATACCATCCGAAAATATCTTGACAGCTCGAATTATCTGCTGTACCTGGAAAAAAAAAATCGAAGGAAACCCCACATTAATTCCTGTCATCAAATGTTTCGGTCACTGACGGATCCAGGGGGAGGGGGCACATCCGGCTCGTGCCCCCCCCCCCCCCTTGAAAATCACAGCATATATTTTTAATTGCAATATGTCCTTCATACACAAGTGTTGCCTTTTTCTTTGTTTCTTGTCAAATTTTCTTCGGGTAAATGCTTTGAAAATTCCTGGATCCGCCCCTGGTGGCTGTTTCATAAAGCCGTTCGTAAAGTTACGAACGATTTTACGCACGACTTGAACATGTTCTTAGGTCATAGCTCAATTACATATAGGGATATCACATAGCACAAGAAAGGATCACAAGTCGTGCGTAAAGTCATTCGTATCTTACGAACAGCTTTATGAAACACCCCCCAGGTTATGGTTACCAGCCATCTTGATAGATCAGTAATAGGCCTACATGAACTCTTATATTGGCCACACCCACACAAGCACAACCTCACGTCCACTGGCTCACTTACAATTAAAATTGCAAAAATAATGTTTGTACTGCATGTGTAAGTGCGTTTGTCTGTGAGGGTGAGAGTATGGGTGTGTGTTTTTGCATACGTGTTTGTTGGGTCGTTCATGTGAATGTTTGTGTGTCTTGACGATTTGTTTTACAAAACGAGAACCCCAGGAATCATGCAAAATTAGAAGACAATGATTTTTTCAACGATTACTGAACTAATAATGCATTAATTTGGTATAGGTCATTCAATTGCAATTAACGTAAATGTCTCTAAAATACTAAAAAGTTCAACCAATTGTAAAGAGATTCTTTGCTTATCTAAATTTTGAGGTATTGTGGGAATGGAGCATATTGACATTGTCAGCTTGAATGTTTTACAGCTGTGCAAATACGGGTACGGATAATTAATTTTCCTGAATGGTGTTATGATTAGCTATGCAACTTGGAATTACTACCAAGGGTGTTTCATACCCCCCAAAAAAAATGTCCGTAAAGTTTTCTTGCTTTTATTGTCATTGTTTTGCGAGCCAACGTAATAATACGGCAAGCCTTAATTTATGGTGCGGCATGATTCGTACTTTGTAGATTACTCGATCTTCGTGTTGCTACTTTGTATCATAAATGCCTGTTGTACTATTTTATTCATGTATATTCATCTTGTATCATGCGAAGTAATTCATGCCCGTTCTTCTTCTTCTACTTCATGCTCGCTTCTATAGCTCTTTTCTTCCCCTCTCTTCTATTTCTTTACCTTCTATGTATTAGCCCTTTCTTTTTGTATTTGTTGTTTAGTTGTATATTTTTACAGGCGTAGGCCTATCCCGGCACAGTCAAGCATCTGCTGCCTTCTGCGTTTTTTTACACCTCCTTCCATGTACATAGAAACTTAATTACATACATTGTTATATTACTATACTGTAGTATTGATTTATTTCATAATATGAAATTGGATGTAACCTGCGTAATGTCAATCGGAAGAAATAAATGTTTAATTGAATTGAAATAGAATTTTTCCTCACGTTCATTGCAATGGGTCCCGTGGAATCCAGCAAAACAGTAACATTTGTAGCTCTCCATAGTCTCCAAACACCAGCCGTTCTCACATAAATATTCTATACAACCTAAGATAATAAATAAACGCCATAAGAAAGTTAAAATAATTTTTGAAATGACTACATATTATCCTTACATAAGTATTTACATAAAGAATTTATTTAGGCCTAGAATGACACAAAAAATATCATTCTTGATATGAACTTCCCACTTTCTCGGTTGGAGTTTAAGTTTGATCTATCACAACACTCTATATGACGGGAACCGGATCTCATTTGAAGGCCTCGATCTTCTAAAACTATGACGTTTTCATCTCACCGGATGGACTTTCAAGGGATTCCGCTAGATGTGTTGTCCTTGAGGGCGTATCAGTGGTCACCAGGTCTGCTGTGCTCGTTTCTCCCGTCTTTGTCATGATCATTTCGTCAGTCAATAGTGATTCTGCAGCTAGAAATATGAACAAAAAATTACAATCACGATATATTATTATTTGTCCTGACATGACTTTTTTTTTATTTTGACAACGAAATTATATGACTAAGCACGTTAGTTTTTCAGTGATCATTGATTTTAAATCAATTACGCTAAACATCACTTTATGTAAAAAAAAATATGTGAAATATATTAGAATTCGTTGGAATCAGTTTTATATTTTCTCACGTTCATTGCAGAGGGGTCCTTGAAATCCAGCAAAGCAGATGCATTTGTAACTTTTCATAGTCTCCAAACACCAGCCGTTTTCACAGAGATCTTCATCACAATCTGAATCAAAACCAAAATTAGCCGAAGTGATTGATATTCGTTTTCAATGCAAACGATTCAGATAGTCATGACAAAATTATCATCTCTCTCCATTATGTTATGTACTTCCACACGAGAGTAGATTTTAGAATATGTCGAGGACAGTTAACAGACCATCTTGATCACCGTTCTGGACAGGAATACTGTGGAGGCTATCGTTTGATGTAAACAGTCCGCAGCGGGTGTAGTACGGTATTCTACGGCTATATTGCGACAGACATACGGTCCACAACGGTCACTTAGTCTTCATTGCAATTGCAGAGGGGCACTAGCGTACCTACGGGGGGGGGGGGCAGAGGGTGCAGACTGCCCCCCCCCCCCCCCTGACGAGTCACAACCCATGCAAGGGACATATCCTTGCCCCCTAACGAGTCTTGAAGACCTTTTTTTTTTTGGCTTGTCAATTTTTTTTCTGGTACGAAATTCTTTATTTGTGGTTGAAGACCTTTTTTTTTTATGCTTGTCAATTTTTTTGGCGGACGAATTTGCCCCCCCCCCCCACCCTGTGAAAAATCCTAGGTACGCCACTGCAGAGGGGTCTTTGAAATCCAGCAAAGCAGATGCATTTGTAACTTTTCATAGTCTCCAAACACCAGCCGTTTTCACAGAGATCTTCATCACAATCTGAATCAAAACCAAAATTAGAATGAAGTGATTGATATTCGTTTTCAATGCAAACGATTCAGATAGTCAGGACAAAATTATCATCTCTCTCCATTATGTTATGTACTTCCACATGAGAGTAGATTTCAGAATATGTCGAGGACAGTTAACAGACCATCTTGACCGTTCTGGACAGGAATACTGTGGAGGCTATCGTTTGATGTAAACAGTCCGCAGCGGATGCAGTACGGTATTCTACGGCTATATTGCGACAGACATACGGTCCACAACGGTCACTTAGTCAAGCTAGGCTGACGCAGGCGACAACCTAGTGTGCGAACACCTTTCGTGGATATCTTCCATGGTAATTTTTTGCAAGCTTTACTATTTCCCTAACCGAGGATCGAACCGCGGACTCTCATGTGTCTAGTCATGCACCTTGGACCACTCGGCAATGCCACCTCCGCTTGAAAAAAAGAATAGAAATCAAAGGCACCCGCTTTGTTGAGTACCTTTTCGCTTTCAAAAGAGGAATTTCTCGGCCTGTTTGTGGAGACACCCACATCATGCCAGTCGTTTGCCACCAATGAATACTGCAACATGACGCACAGAGCTATACTTAGATGTAAAATATTCCATATTTGGAAGGTTTAGTGGTCCAAATGTTTTAATACAGGAAGTAATCGTTTATTCGTAGGATTCGAAAACACAATAAGCCTTATTATTCTGCAAGTTTGATAATCCGATACGTATACGATAAATACGTATGATCTTAGTGAATTCCTACAAACAAGCCTTAAAATGCCCCTCTTCAGGTCTGTATTTCCTAAATTTTCAGCTCGCGCTTCCCGCTCGCAATATTTGATTAGTGAGATGCGTATGTTAATCATGATTACAATGACTACAAGTGCTTCATGTGTAAGTCTAACAAATTTAGCAAGCGCTTGGCACTCGCATTAGATTACTGGTGAGATATGTATAATGCTAATGGATTCCTAAAATATAGTACTTAAAATCTCCGTTTTGGGTCAATATATACAACAATTTTAGCTAGCGCTGCGTGCTCGCAATGTTTAATGAGACATGCACGTATCATGATATAACAAAATGGTTATAATGTCCCTTTTTAGGTCTGAATACCAAGAATTTTCATCTCGCGCTTCGCGCTTGCATTATTTGATCAGTGAGATACATATCCGTTTAATGGCACTGTCCTTAGACTGTCTCTATTAGTGCATTCCTGGCACCTGAGCGCGCTTCGCGTGCTCACTAAGTGACTCAAATTTTTTGCAGGTGCCCCCCCCATGCCGTGACCCACGGTACGCCACTGAACGGAAGTTTGCCGATTTTGCTTATGATTGTCGATTTTCAAAAGTTTTTGCTTTGAGGGTTTTGTTTTCAAGACGTTGATTGTGTTGCTTCATTGGTTTGAACTACTAATGTAAATGAAATAACTGTTTGTGCTTATTACCATGACCACTAGGCAAATCGATCAATTATTTGATTCTAAAGTACTTTAACCCCTTTTCCATAAAGGGGTTTTGATAAACGGAATCCATATTTGATACGAAATACGTGACATTTTGTGGCATTTTGTGGCAACTGAGAGCGCTTTGCGCGCTCACTAAGTGACTCAAAATGTTTGCAGGTGCCCCCCCCCCCCCATGCCGTGACCCACGGTACGCCACTGAACGGGAGTTTGCCGATTTGGCTTATGATTGTCGATTTTCAAAAGTTTTTGCTTTGAGGGTTTTGTTTTCAAGACGTTGATCGTGTTGCTTCATTGGTTTGAACTACTAATGTAAAAGAAATAACTGTTTGTGCTTATCACCATGACCACTAGGCAAATCATTCAATTATTTGATTCTAAAGTACTTTAACCCTTTTTCCATAATGGGGTTTTGGTAAACGGAATCCATATTTGATACGAAATACGTGACATTTTGCGGCATTTTGTGGCAACTGAGAGCGCTTTGCGCGCTCACTAAGTGACTAAAAAATGTTGCAGGTGCCCCCCCCCCCCCCCCCCCATGCCGTGACCCACGGTACGCCACTGAACGGGAGTTTGCCGATTTGGCTTATGATTGTCGATTTTCAAAAGTTTTTGCTTTGAGGGTTTTGTTTTCAAGACGTTGATCGTGCTGCTTCATTGGTTTGAACTACTAATGTAAATGAAATAACTGTTTGTGCATGACCACTAGGCAAATCGATAATTATTTGATTCTAAAGTACTTTAACCCTTTTTCCATAATGGGGTTTTGGTAAACGGAATCCATATTTGATACGAAATACGTGACATTTTGTGGCAGATAGGTCCATTCATTACATGTAGGCCTATTCGCATCGCAGATACGTATGTATACAATGATAATGGAGTCAATACTGTATAATGAAATTAAACACTGCAAACATCACAAGGCCTATACTGTACGCGACATAATACCCTTAATGATCTGTTGGGGAAAATGAAATATATTCCGATGAATGTGACTGGTGAATTTCATTCCACACATTACATAAAATTGGTCATTCTCATGAAATAAATACACCGGAAATGAATTGTAAAAACACAAATTATGATTACATCTTCATAGATCATTGTGCTCCCTTTCACATACCTAGTCCTCTAAGAAGTAAGTGCCGATAACCAAGGAAAGAAGATGTAAATAAAGTCTTATAATTTACAACAACAAAAAAGTCAATTCAGAGGTAAATTGGATGTGGATTTCTTCGAAGGGAAGCTGAAAATCGATGACAGATGCATGCACATCGCTGAAGAAATAGTAGTTTAACATATTATCTGAAACCAATGCAGGAATGCGGTTATTTGCTTTATATTCCACTTTGGAAACGATTTCATTTATACTGTGTAAATCCAATGAGCATGATGAGGGAGAGCAATAATTACACCTCAATGAACGTCTGAAATTATTTCATTTTCGGTATAACAATCCTTCGGATAAACGAACATTATGATGTATCTTACACTGTTAGAAAAGCAAAAGACAAATTAAAAAACAGATTTTACAAAAAAAAATAACCAAATCTTTATGTAAATCTTTATAACAGGAAAGACTTTTTTTAATTTTTCTACAATTTTACAAAACAGGTCTGTTTAAAAAAAGGGGGGGGGGGGGAACAGTTTTAATACAATAATTTTTTTCATTAACATACACCAAATGCCAGTTTTCTGTAATTTTACACATATACATGCAAGATTACATGTGTTCTCGAGACTCTGCTGCAGGATTTTTTTTTTTAAGTACAAATTTTCTATGTAAGTATCTTATTAATATCAAATACTTGACTTTCTTTATCCACTTTCTAGTCTCCTAACGTTAAAAAAACGACTGATATTTCCATGTTACACTCTGAGTACGATTCCTACTACGAAGATTATTGTAACAAGTATAATTAGACATTAACTTTCCCTCTTAACATATTTTACTTTCTCTATCCAAATAAAATTAGAGGCTGGTTTATATTTCCAAAGCTAGCTCAAAGACATGTTTTAAAGGGCGCACGAACCAACAGCCCTAATAGCCCCACCTCAATTCCTCAATGACTCCGATCTGGCAAGGTTCATTACCCACAATCCATCATTCTGAGCAATGTGGTCTCAAAATATAGCCCTACTTGAACGACAACACACCGATTTACTTCTCAATGCATTCATGTCGCAATAGATATGTTCCCAAGTAGCTTAACAAAGTAATTTTCCTCTCTAAACACTTCGGGGTTTCTCTACAAATAAAACTATAGGACAATTTATCCTCTTAATTTTTCAAAGTTATCTCAAATTGTATTTTTACGTACTATACGCATATTGCTGCTTTTTGTGAACCCTCGTCTTCACTGCTGTATTCCGTTCAACATAGTACCTACTACCTGAACATGGCGTCATACTACACTGTAAAGGCCACGGACATACGTGGGCCTCAAAGTCTGTTTCGTGTTCTCAGAAAATTGAATGACATAAATGCTGTTACAATAATTTTGCAAGATACATAAACAGTGAAGATGAGGTATCAAACGATGATACTAGTCTCTATTCAGACGTAGTGCTTAAAAAATATAGGTTCCAGCCTCCCAATAGTAAATTGCCAATTCGTCCACTGCCAACTCGTCCACTCACCGTTATGCTCATCAACCTTCATTGAGTCTAATGCCATTTCGCCTAACAACCATTCAGTCCAGTAACCGTTTGCTCCAATCATCACGTCTTCTAATCACCAGTTCGCCTATGACCATTTCGTCTAATAACCAGTTGGTCTAGTACCCATTTTCTTTTCATTCTTTTCGCCCAATTAACACTTTTCCAAATGATTTACTGACTAAATGGCTATTGGACCAACTGGTTATCAGACGAAATGGCAATTAGACCATGTGGATAGTGGACGAATTGATGATTGACCAAATGATAGTAGACGAGTTGGTAATTAGACCAATTGGCATTAGACCTATTGGAAATAAACCCTCCAAAATTAATGCTTTTTTGACAAATTTCCGAGGTTCAGAAACCGATTTTACAACTAATTAATGCAAATAAAAACCACTCTGTCCTTTAAAGCCCCCTCACACCTGACCGAATGTAGGCGGACGAAGGGTGACGAATGGTAAAATTAACGAAATGCACGCGAATTCAACGAAATTCAAATAAAATTTCCTTCAGATCATGCGATCAGTAACTGTTGACAAATTTTATCAACGAACGGTAAGCCAAGGAGAAATATGACATTCAAAGGATATCGATTTTTCGGTTCACCTCTTTGAGAAAATTGCTTCCGAAGGCGAGCGAAGTGTTGATATATCCCAATAAGACGAAGGAATAGTCACCAATGGTTTGATATGGCGTGCGATTAGAAACGAAGACGAGGGAATAGATCAGGCAAATTTGTTCGTTGTGTCATCGTGTTGCTTCGTTACGGGTTCTTTCGAGATCGGTCCACTTTGGCAAAAGCGCGAAGAGGGACTATGCGCGACAAAAACACACGAACGATAAACGAACGATTACCGCAGACTAAATAAGAGATGCGAATTCAAACAGATGACCAACGATTTTTCAATTCGTCGGGAAATTTTAAACATGTTCAAAATTTCCGCGCGAATTTGAATAATCGCAGCTGTTAGTTCAGAAGATGTACGAACCCAAACATGAAGGGTAAATATGATTTACCATTAGATACCATTGAAAACGATTTTGTAAAAAATGCCTTTCGCCAGCCATCGCAAGGCATATTTCAGGCAATTCGGTTAGACTTAAAGGGGAATCCAACCCAAATAAAAACTTGTTTTTATAAGGAAAAGAAAAATCAGACAAGTTGATAGGTGGAAGTTTGAACAATATTGGACAAACAACAAGAAAGTTATGAATTTTAAAAGTTGTAAATATTGGTAATCACTATACCCATGGAGACTTCAAATTGGCTGCATATGGGATGTCATAGTGATGTAAGGCAAGGACTACTCTTCCATGTACTCCAATGCATATTATGGCTAAAATGTCATTTTTCCCAAAAGTTTTATTTTGAATTATATTTTTCTTTCATGAGGACATAAAACAATATACTACCTGGGTTATATTTAGATTACTGCCCCAGGGGAATGGGTACTTAGGAGAAAACCACAAATCCCTGATAGTAAAGTACATGGCCTATGGGAAAGTTGTCCTTACCCCTTGTCATAATTTACTTACCCAGTTGCCAATTTGAAATCTACATAGTATTAGTGATCTCAATTTTAAAGGAGCTATAACTTTCTTATTGCTTGTCCGATTTCTTTCAAACTTTCACCATTCTCTTTAATTTATTTTTCTCCTTCCCAACACAACATTGTATGGCCAGGGCTGGATTCCCCTTTAAGTAAAAAGTTCGAGTTACATTTTGGTGCGCAGTTAAACGAATTCCTTGCCCAGTGGACTCAGCTCCGTTAAAATCATAAGCCCGTTTACTGAAATCTGGTTAAACTTGGACTGTGGTCTAACCATGTGCTAAATTTATGGGAAGCAAAAAATGCTATTGTAAAATTAAAATGTTTGCTGTGCTCATATGTTTCACGTTACTGCTGAAGGAAACAATTTTGGTTACTACTACTTGATAGCTCTGAATTATTTGAGTGTCAATTGAGCTGATAGATTAAAGCTGTACTGATAGACCAGGGGCACGTCTTACAAAGAGTTGCGATTGATCTGATTAACCCGAACTGTAGGGTAATAATTGTTGATTGATGTCATAATTGTTTGTACAAGATCTTTGCACAATGTACTTTGTAAAAAATTACAAATAGAAGACCGTGCACTGAATTTTCAAGAAATCAATGAGTGTATATGAGTTTACAGCATATCTAGACAAATATTTCGAGCAAACATGCAATAGGTGTTGATGTTGCCGGTTTTCCATAGATATGACTGATCAGATCAACGGGGTCTAGTGTATAACTTAAACCTGAGCTCAGAATATGAGCCATGGGGTCGAAAGGGGACCAGCTTACCTGGAAATCTACAAACTCGGTGACCAAAGGTTTGTGAGTTATCATTCCTGGTGGGACACGAGTCCTCAGTAGATGAAACGCGAATGATCTTTGGAATAGTCTGCACCATACTTCCATTGGGATGAAGTTTCTTCCGGCATTCAAGAAACATTGGTAAGGTGTAATTCAGACCTAAGCCATCTGGACACGCAGTTGATCCATTCGATGAACCAAGTATAACTGAAATAATTAGTTGAAAATAAATTCAAAGTATTGCCGATACCGTCGGATTTTAATGTAATGTCTACTAGTATATTGTATTCAACCTGAATTTTACATTTTTTAAAACTTCGTTATTTAGCTGGGATTAACTCTGATTCGAGATAAAGTACCTGGAAATCTTAATTCATGTCACTCAGAATATGTTGCATTCGGGCTGATGATTGAGCCAATTCGATTCCAGTTACTCAAAACGGTAGGATAAAAGTGACATTGATTAGCATGAAGTTGACACGACATTTGCTCCTGCGACAATTTATCCGGGTTGGGGTTGCAATATGGTTATATGTTAGGGTTAGGTTTAGGGTAGGGTATAATGTTAAACCCAGGGTTTAAAGGGATGGTCCGGGCTGAAAGTATTTATAGCTTAATATATAGAGTAGAATTCACTGAGCAAAATGCCGAAAATTTTATCAAAATCGGATATCAAATAACAAAGTTATTGAATTTTAAAGTTAAGCAATATTTTGTGAAAACAGTCGTCATGAATATTCATTAGGTGGCCTGATGATGTCACATCCCCACTTGTTCTTTTGTATTTTATTATATGAAATTAGGTTTTATTCAAATTTTTTCCTCCAAGAACTAGAAAAATTGGATTGACAACTGATTTAGTGCATTATATATTTATTGCTGCAACTTATTTCATTATAAGGGAGACATATTATTCACACAAGTATGAAATAATGAAAAAAAAATATGATTTCATGTAATAACATAAGAAAACGGAAAGTGGAGATGTGACATCATCAGCCCACCTAATGAATATTCATGACGACTGTTTCCACAAAATATTGCTAAACTTTAAATTTCAATAACTTTATTATTTGTTATCCGATTTTGATGAAATTTTCGGCATTTTGTTCAGTGACTGTATTAAGATATAAATATTTTCAGCCCGGACCATCCCTTTAAGTTCGTCATTCGATCAGTGTTTGGGATTTAAAGCGGACTAATTGTCGCCGGAGTAAATGTCATGGAACCCTAGCCGAACAAACCATGTAATGTGCATAGTACAGTCCCCATCACAAGTTTAATGCTTAGATGATTTAAACTTGGGAGGAATCAAACTGGGACACACAATATATGCATAACGGACATTTCAATTAATCTATCTATCTATATGTCTTCCCGAATACAACGTGTGTAATTATCATAAGGGAGGATTCATCATTCATACCAAAGTTCCGTCATTGGGTTTCGAGCCAGTTATTCATGTTCCACAGTCTTGCATTTTCATCACACACTCTAAAAACAAATCAGTCAAAAATGACTAGTTAATAGGGTCAGCTGGGTGCAACTGTTATTCTAGTCATATTTGACTATTTTCTAGTCGTATTTTACTAGAACATAGTTATTTCTGACTAGAGTATTATTCAGAAGTGTGACTAGACATATCAGTTGCACCCAGCTGACTACTGGTCTAGTCGATTTGACTGACTTGTTTTAAGAATGCATATTTATAAAACGAAGCAGGCCTATTTGTCATGAAATTAATTCAAGTGTTAATACTTAGCTCACGAAAAATTCTTTTTCACTAGATTCCTTCATAAAGATCATGCAAGAATCGAAATAATATGTTTGAAAAGCCTACCTTGTAACAAACATGCTGCGAGTCCGTACTTGAATAGCGAACACATAATCTGTTAAAATTCGATATAAAACGACGAGAGTAAAAGTAAAATATTGTGACGTGCCAATCTCATCAGCCTTATAGTCAATATCAACGTAGGAATCTCCCGTTTCAAACACCATCAATGGTTATATCATATCATTTTCACGACCAAGTGGGGCCTGACTGCCGGTATGACCACCTCCAACATGTCAAATGTCATCATTCAGTTTGATAATCATCATCAAGATCATCTCAATTACCTCATCATCATCACCATCAGCATCACTATCATCATCACATCCAGCATCACTATAATCATCACCATGGATACCACCATCACCATCAACATAATTATATACGCTCCCTTTTTTTACTTTGATGTTCTTATTTGTTTTTTCTCAGGTAATGTATAATGGTCAATAATTTGGTATACACAATCATAATTTGACTTTATAACTAAATTGAATTCAATCACAGAGGTACTTATCATTTCAAGCTCTGTTTCTTTTCAGGGCCTAATTTTGATGTTGTCTACATCATGTGTAAACACGCTATAGATTTTGTAAAATTATGCATCAAAGTTTTATTGCCAATTTAACTCGATCCTTGTGTAATTTTTATATATATATTGTATGGTTACAGACAAAGTTTAACTGTACTTTTTACACATGAAAAGTAAACGCTTGAAATTGAAACGTCTTTCAAAGTTACCATAAAAAATCAATATAGATCGTGATGTCCAATTATCATAGTCATTTAATCTTAGAAGGGTAATAATTCTTGCAGAAATATATTAAATGTACGATTGTGACATAAAAGCTTTATGCAAAAATGGGTGACGCTACATGATCAAAAAGTCATGCTTGGGTATGAGAATCTTAACCATAATTATCAACTGGCATTATTTATTTATTATTTATTTATTTATTTTGTTTTATTTATTTTATACTGCAGGGTAGGCCTGTTCAGTTCTTAAAACTGCTTTACAAAGGCGCCCTGCAGTTTAAAATACATGTCAAGATAACTATGAACAACAACAACAAACAACATCAAAAATACAAAATACAAAATATCTAACATCAGAAACAATTAACACCAAAATATAGAGTGGGAAGTGACAATTTAAACATACATAGCATTGTAAATCAAAGGAATATAATTTCGCTCTTTATCAATTCGTATGAAAGGCATACGAAGGCATTATGTCTACATTCTCCGAGTAGGTCTTAGAGTATACTTGCCATTTTTGTAGATCTAGCGGCAACTGAATGTTGAGACAAATATGCGAGATTGGCAATATTTTTCTATAGTAGGACTAAAGGTTCATCGCGTGAGCAAAACTTTCTGATGATTTAAGGGGAGGTATTTTGTAATAACGTTCTGCACAGAACGTCGACTTAATTCGTCCCGAAGTTACCAAGCCCGCTCGCTGATGTAGTTATAGAGCATGCAGATCGAAATAAAATGCAACGTTTTTCGACGACGGATTCTGATTGGCCTTTTTGTCTTTTGACAAACTTCTGGCATGTGGCGCCTAGCTGTATGCGTGATTGTGAGAAATATGGGATCGAAATGGCTAAATAAAGGTGGAAGTCTCCTTTCTTTGATCTCTGCTGATTGGCTGGCGAACACCAATGCGGTATCGACACAACCAATGAAAATGGTGAAAGTTATGGCTCCGGTGTCTTGGACGTCGAGAAGCGAAAGCATATCCCATTAACCCAGTACATATCCTCCATAAGTGTGGTGGAGAAAATAATGATTTATGAGTTTACATTTTCATACATGGAATCATTCTGACGGAATCATTCTAATCAATGTTTTTATTGTATTTTTTTTTAATATCATAATGTGTGTTTGCGAGGGTGGGAGGGCACGTGCGCGTGTATGATTTGTACACACTGTCGAAATGATTAATGCTTTCATTCTTCGTTGACAATCTTGTGTGAAGAGGGAAAGGAAAAGTAAAGAAAAGGCAGACACATGACTGGTAGAAAAGGAGTAAAGTCGGAAAAGGGAGGAAAGGAAGGACATAACAAAAATAAGGAAGGGGAAAGCGGAAGGAAAGGGGACGAAAATGAAGAAAAGAACAGGTGATAAAGATTATTGTTCCGAAATACTAATAAATGAGTGAGATAGATGACATAGATTAAGAGATGGCAAATTGGAACTCGATTTTATGGCGGGAAATAGAAAAAAGGCAAAAAGAATTGGAAAAAGAGGTAGAATGAAATTGGCTAAAAAGCTAAAGGGGAAAAGTTGAATTATGAAGAAAAAAGAAAATGAAAAAGACAAGAATTTAGGTACACACTCGGGCTGCCGAGGTTTGAAAATAAAGAAGGGGAAGAAAGAATAGGATGGCGTATAAAGTCCATAAAAGCTTGCTAAATTTCAAGCAATAACATTCCCAATCAGGAAATTATCAAACTTTGAGAGGTTCCTGACCTACCGCCCAAGAATTGCGCAAGGCTACACATGCCCTGTAATTTTATTTTTAAAATTCACAACAACGATTTTCTCGTTCGCTTCGCTCGCTCGTGCCGCTTTCCCCCCTCATTTCCCATGTTGTGCCCTCTCTGAAGTAATATGTTTTGTAATTATATACCCGCGATTTCATTGAAAATAACGGCAAGTTTTGATAATGGCTGAATGAATCTCGAGAGGTAATGAGAGAGGCTCCGCCCCGGACTCCACATACGTGGCACTGGCGTACAAATTGAATGGTTTTGGGCCCTGGCCCCCAAAAGTTCTACGACCAAGAACCAAAAAGAAGATAAAGGGACTGGGAAAATGTAAGGTATAAGGTTATTTTCTGAATATCATTTTAATTAATGCTCTGAAAAGAGGAAAGCTCATTCTTGCTGCTCATCTCTTTCAAAAATTTACAATTTGAAGTCGAATTTGGACGTATTTTTTCTACTTTCTAGTTTCACAGAATAATAATGATAATAATAATAATAGGCATTTATATAGCGCCATCTATCTAGAAACATTCTATTCCGAAGTGCCATGGGCGGAAATCCCAGGGGGGACGTGTTTCAACAGGACAATGCAAGACCCCACACAGCACGGTTCATCACCAACTTCCTTCAGGAGCAGGACATTGACGTCATCCCATGGTGTGCATGCTCTCCTGACCTCAATCCCATTGAGCATCTGTGGGATGAACTTGGCAGACGGGTGAGGTCATTTACTATTTGTGGTCTTTTATGATGGTAAGAAATACATCATTGAAAAACGAAATAAAACATGTATTTTAGGACGAGATGACCTTACTTTTGGGATGATAACCCTTTTTTTTTTTTTTTCCTTGTCAAATTTTCCAGCCCCTTGTCCCCCCCTACCTTTTGGGAGTGATTTCCGCCCCTGCGAGGCGCACAAGAAAAGAAAGAATAAGAAAGTTTGGATGGGTGTCAAAGTGCCAATAACTAATACTGTTAAAAAAAGATAAGACTTCAGTTTAGATTTGAATTACATAATTCTCAAAAGAAAAATCGCTCTCTCTCTCTCTCTTATTTGAACAAGATTTAACAGTCTCATGTTTTCATGTATTGGCAATAAGTTGATCACCATGCTCACTGTGTGTTTACAAAATGCTTTTTAATTAATATCATCATAGTAATCATCTTCTCCTCCTACTCTACATTTTCTTCTTTCTCTTCTTAGCTTCTATCAAGGAGTAAAATGCCTTGATTTCTCAGAAATTGCCATTTTCAGCATTTCAATACCCTCTTTTTCTTGTTGAGATATCATTTCAGAGTACAATAATGATAACTGCATGTCTTTAGCCAAGTCATCAATACGGGATTGTTTTAGCATGCTTTTATCCAAATCCTGACATTAATAATTGGCCTGCTTCTATTCCACTTCATTTCCTGACATTGTAATGTATTGTTTTTATTTTCCATCAATCCAAAATGATAACAATGATAAATATATATATTGACCATAACAAAGATGATCAGTAAAAAGACGGAGGGATTGCCCTACTCAGCAATGATAACATACCAACGCTGTTTTACAAAGGGTCCCTTATAGAGATGCACGTGTAAACATATAAAGCAGAAAAGGAAAAACTTAGTTGACTTGCGTTAACAAAATGTAAAAAAAAAAATCAGGGATCTGAACAGAAAGTTACATAAAGTCTGGGGAAATGGTTTAAAGGCTTTCCATCAAATGTGTCAGTCCATCTGGGTATCAACGTTGGTATTGCAATGTATACTATGAAAAACAAAAGATGGCAAAGTTGAGATACTTGTGATAGATCCGGGTACATATACCGGCAGACATCCAGAATGGTTTAAATCTCTATAACTAAGGATAATGCAGGTAAAAAAAGGCATGAAAGGGGGGAGTGGCGGACCCTGACCCGGAGGAGACAAAGCATTGGAGGGGCACTATTTGTAAACAATGCTGTGCCCCTCCAATGCTTTGTCTCCTCTGGGTCACGGTCTATGAGGCGCCGAATGTACCAATATTATATAGAACAATTATTTGTTATATAATCATTATTTATTAAATAATAACTATTATTTATATATAATTTACATTTTATTTGTAAATAACTACTATTATATAAAATATCATTTCTAATTATTTATATATAATTCCAAGTAATACTTCATTATTTGTAAATAATAATGTTCGACATTCCATTATTTATAAAAAATGATTATTTGTTTTTCATTATTTATAAATAATGATTATTTGTTTTTCATTATTTATAAATAATGATTATTTGTTTTTCATTATTTACAAATAATGATTATTTGTTTTATTTGCGCCTCATAACGGTCCGCCACTGCAGGTAGGGGAATAGAAATGTATCTAACACCATGAACACCACATGAAATCATTTACAAGGCATGCTTCGGAGAAGAGGCTGGAATTTATTTGCCCTCTCTGTTTTTTTTTTTTTTACATACCGTTGTTTTCCTTCGATGACGTCGACATTGATAAGCAACTTGATAACAGTGGTTCGTATTAGAAATTTTCTTCATTTCTGATTATTCAAACTGCACTTTTATTTATTTTATTTTACTTTACATTTTGATGTTACTTGCTTTATTTCACCTTCCTTCTCGTCATTTCACTCCATTTTACTTTTCTTCACATTAGATTGATTTAATTTACCATGTTTACTGACTTTGTGTCACTTTCTTTACTCCTAACTTTACTCCTCATCACTTCCAATCTGCAGGCACAGACCCTTGTCTTTCACAATACGCACAGTGCAGAGTCTGAAGTAGGGAGACTAGATTAACTGTGTTCTAGATTAACTATGTACTCTATACACATACAGAGTCTTCGGGTTCTAGTCTTTACTCTAGACCGGTTATTGGTTAAAGTGTCATATATGAGTCTGTTCTTGCAGACTACTTCACTCTCATTTAAGTTCACTGCAATTCGCTTCACTACACTTTAGTTCACTCCAATTAACCGCATTTCATAATACCTTGTACTTTCCTTTACACTTCTTTATTTATACACACTTCATTTTGATTAATATTAAAGTATGTTACTTCAAATCACTAACTTCAATTCGCCATGCTCAGTTCACTTCACTATGCTTCACTTATTTTTACTTTTACTGGACTTTTACTTAACTTCACTTACCTCAACCTTACTTCACGTCACCTCACTTGGCTTTACTTCAGTTTTATTTTACGTCGCTTTATCTTACTTCACTTTAATTTCTTCACTTCGCTTCAGTTAGATTCACTTTACTTTACTTTACTTCATTTCACTTCATCTAGCTTCACATAACTTCACTTCACAGCTTCACTCAACTTTACTCTGATTTACTTAACTTTACATAATTTTACTTGGCTTTGCTTTACTTCAGTCATGTCGGTGATTAACAATCCATGATTATGATTTAAAAAAAAAATACCACCTGTCTGAATTCCCTTTTCAAATCACTTCACTTCTTCTCATTTTACTTTTTACTCTGAGTCACTTTACTTTAATACACTATTTTTAATTTTATTTACTTTACTCTCCCCACTAAATATCTAAACTTTCATACTTTCTATTTCGTGACATCATTTTATCGAATTATATTTATAACCTATTACGGTTCCCATGTTGCCCTCCCTCATGGCTGCTATTGTTTCAAGCAATTACCTGCTTATAGCTGGCCCTGCATTTTTACCCACCTTACTATTTTACATGCTTCATTTATGTAGTTTTTAGTCTTATACATTATTTTACTTTTAGATTGTCATGCAAATATGTACTAATTTATGTCATTGTCATTTTATCAATTTTTTTTATTTGTTATTGATTTATGAATAAAATGCAGAAACTCCTGCAAAAAAAACTTTACGTTGCTATACTTCCATGTCGCACTGTCCATGCCATTTGAGAAAATACCCACTTGTCTTCATCCTTATCTCACGTTATACTTTACTTTATATTCCTTTACTTTACTTAAATTTAATTTAATTTACGTTCATGGTACAAGATCCACGAAGTTTTTAAATGTTCAGTAAGTATATCAAATGATTTAATCAAGATACAAATGGAGACACATGTATTCTGAGAATAGGGTAAAAATTCGCAAACACCAACTCTCGATGAATATGCCTTTGAATGGGGATTTGTTTATAATCAGCAGTTGGAAGGTTTGTATTTTCGAAGGTCATATCAACATTAACAAGATCATTTGAACAAACGGCTGAACGTAAAACATGCAATTTGATCGCAATTATAGGTTACAATAATGATAATGACATATGTTCTTCAAACACATTGAGAAAAACATTTGAATATTTCCTACATCATATATAAAAAAAAACATTTATTGTATAATAGTGTGTGATTGACCCATTTACATTATCGCCTTTATTTTGCATATAACTGTTTTTATCAAACTAAATAAAAAATTGCTCATGATAAAATATGTTGTAAGAGTATATGAGAGTGCTTCCTTTTCTGTAGTAGCTCCATGCTTTTATCAATGGAATATTTCAATTTTACACTAACTATACAGACAGCCCTCTTCTTCTACAAAAATTTATGCCCGAATAAAATTTAATTTATTATGTTTATGAGATTTGCTGGTCGTGGGCAGTGGTATAAAGTTGATGTTTTTCGTAAACTTCAGGACAGCTATAGTGATTTACGTATATCAAAATCATATCTAATGACTATTTTCCCATATAGGTTCCACGCGCTCATCTACAAAACTGAACTTATATTATTGTTTCGGTGTGACGGATCCAGGGTTTCTGCTCTCAAGGGGAGGGGGAGCACGTTCCGGATGTGCACCCCTCCCCCACTGGATCCGCCACCGGCCGATACGGAGTTTTCTGGGCCTTCCTAATCTCTAAACTGCCACTGTTAAGAACAAATTACGCCCTTTTCTGCCCCCTAATTTTTGTACCTCACTGCACCGTTGGTAAGAACTATTGCAAGGTAATTTTACAACTTATACAAATTGTATGATTTGTTCGTTTCCTGTAATCATCTCAGTAGACGTCATCTACCCATAATAATTTGACGGAAATAGGTGACGGTATGTCCAACTGTCTACTAGACATGAAGGATTAATGGGCATGTCAATGTGTAATCAATTAACAGGGTTAATTGCGACATGGATACCTTACCCTCGCCTCGTCCTCATTTATGTTAATTCAAATTTACGATCTGTTTTTTATCTTTCCGCTGGTATATCCTCTGTTTTTATGTCATCGGGGATTCGAGCCTGGCCAGTTTACATAAGAACAGACTGCGCGGCCGTAAGAGTGCCATATTTTCGCAAGATTTAGATTTTTTTCAAACAAGAGTGGAAACGCCGGCAACACGAATTGCGAATGCCTCCTCTAAAAAATAAATTTGCATGCCACAGCGAATTCAACTCGAGTGATTCAGTCAGTCGGCAGGCCATACAAAACACGCCTATATAGTTTATTCTGGAGCACAGCACTGTGACTTTGGAATAACCTCTTCAACCGTGCGCGAGGATTGTTTGAAGAAGAAAACGACAAAACTCTATTTCGACGCCACTCAAACTTTTCCGGGAATGGTAGGAGAAGTTACAAGCAGGGGTGTGCCCTCGGTGACACTTTCGGGGTTGATTATTTCGTTAAATAATATTCAGTTATGGGATTAAACATCTCGGCTGGGCGGACATTGCAAGAGGAAGGATCAATGGATGCCAGAAATGATGATAAGATTGTTAAATACATGAAGGATGTGATAAATGGGGACAATGTTCATGTATCCAGAGAGGTAAGCCCATTTTTTTATGTGCGTGTTTTTTTTTGGTAATTATTTTACAATAATAAATAGGCTTTCTTTAATATACCACTGATGCCATTTTCGACACCAATCAAGCCTCTCATAATGATTGTTCTTGTTCCCTTCGTTCGGATAGTGCATTGTTTAAAGGACAAGTCCATATCCCAATAAAAAAAATTGATTTGAATAAAAAAAAGAAAAATCCAACAAGCATAACACTAACAACTTCATCAAAATCGGATGTAAAATAAGAAAGACATTTTAAAATTTTGCTTAATTTCACAAAACAGTTTATGCACATCCTGATCGGTATGCAAATGAGGAGACTGATGACCACTGACAATTCTGTGCACACACAGTAACAACATACTGATCCTCCATGGCCCCTTGACAAAAGTGATTTGAACCCGATCCGGGATCCCAGGCAGTATATTCGGACTTTTTAATATAGATGTATCAGAATAATTATGTTGAAGTTGAAGGTTATATAGCATTAAGCTGACTTAACAAGTGGAATGCCTCTGGCCGTCTCACCTGCATCACGCGATTCAATATAGCAGCAGTGCTGATTTTGAAAACTACTATAACTCGCACAAGATGTTCAGTGATACTTGGTTACTCTTATTTCCACGTTTTATGAACTAGACCAATACACTTATAGAGATATGATGGCAATTCAACAAATACCCCCAACGTGGCCAAAGTTCTTTGACCTTACATGACCTTTGACCTTGATCATGTGACCTGAAACTCGCACAGGATGTTCAGTGATACTTGATTACTATTATGTCCGATTTTATGAACTAGACCAACACACTTTCAAATTTATGGCTGTAATTCAACAAATACCCCAATTTGGCCAAAGTTCATTGACCCTAAATGACCTTTGACCTTGATCATGTGACCTGAAACTTGCACAGGATGTTAAATAATACTTGATTACTATTATGTCCAAGTTTCATGAATCAGATCCATAAACTTTCAAAGTTATGATGGTAATTCAACAGATACCCCCAATTCGGCCAAATTTCATTGACCCTAAATGACCTTTGACCTTGGTCATGTGATGTGAAACTCATGCAGGATGTTCAGTGATACTTGATTAACCTTATGTATAAGTTTCATGAACTAGGTCCATATATTTTCTAAGTTATGATGACATTTCAAAAACTTAACCTTAGGTTAAGATTTTGATGTTGATTCCCCCAACATGGTCTAAGTTCATTGACCCTAAATGACCTTTGACCTTGGTCATGTGACATGAAACTCAGGCAGGATGTTCAGTAATACTTGATTAACCTTATGGCCAAGTTTCATGAACTAGGTCCATATACTTTCTAAGTTATGCTGTCATTTCAAAAACTTAACCTCAGGTTAAGATTTGGTGTTGACGCCGCCGCCGCCGTCGCCGCCGCCGTCGCCGTCGCCGTCGGAAAAGCGGCGCCTATAGTCTCACTCTGCTATGCAGGTGAGACAAAAACGATTGATCGTGGTTATTCATTGCATGCTCTCTCATTTCAGGTTCTTCAATTGCTCATGAAGAACCTCCAACCAATGTTCAATTTAATGCTATTTTGGATGTCGAACCTTAGCTGAGCATCTGTCTCATCAATTCGATTTTATTATCGTTTAGCACTAGACTATTTTCATCTGCGTTGCCATGCGAACATTTCACTTCCCCCAAATAAAAGAACAAACATGAGGAAAAGCGATTGGAAAAGAAAATCAGTGTGGAAAAGGGAAGGCATTTTCTCCATCTTCTCTATAATAAAGGAATAAAGACCAAAGCGGGGCGCCTTTTCTTTTTCTTGCGCTTCACGCAGAAAATAATGATAATAATGATAATAGTAATGTCTTTCCTATTGGCCCAGCGTCCTTTCCCTGCCCCGCTTCTCCTTCCTTCTAAAATAATAATAGTCTTCTTAATACCCCTTTTCCACTAGGGCCAGGACAGCGTCAGGACAAGGCGCGGAATGTAATAATTGCAATCCGCGAACCTTCCGCAACCTGTCCGGACATTCCTGGGAGTGTCCGCACGCTGTCCTAAACCCTTCCTGGTGTTCGGGAAATCAAAATTTGTCCGCATCTAAATTTTGGTCTCGACCAAAATTTCGACGCGGATATTGAATTCCTGACACCTTCGGGACCTTGTCCTAACGATGTCCTGATGATGTCCCGCCCTTCCTAAACCCTTCCGCGTCTTCCGGAAACCATCCGCGATCAGGTCAGCTTCAGGTAGCAAAGAAGAAGCCATGCGGAATGTTTCAGGAACTTGCGGATTGGAATAAGAAGGCAAGCGGACAGTTTCCGGAACGTGCGGACAGGAATAAGAAGGCAAGCGGACTGTTTCAGGAACGTTCGGATTGGAATAGGAAGGCAAGAGGAGTGATTCAGGAATGTGTGCATCCAATGTAATATTTATGGAACGAGTACACAAGTAGCAAAAGCCATTTGTGGTCGAAAAAAAGGGACAGTATAGGCAGCGCTTGACTTTACGAATAGGACAAATATCATAACAAAATTAATAATACAGGTAAAGATTTCAAATTGAAATTCAAGTTTATATTCCTAATGCATTTTAAGCACTTTGTTTGATCGTGAATGAGATTTTATTGATAAGAAATAATAATAAATGATAGCAAGTTTATAAATATCGCTTTTCTCAGAACGGCTCAAAACGATTTACAGCATATTATTACCCCATGATTCATTTCAATCCCGCATAAAAAGTGCACAACTTCCACACCCTGGGAAGCATTCCTTGCATTCATCGCAGCCTCGAAGTGGCACTTGCAAATTCAAGCATACAATAACTTTCGCATCCAACCGGGTACCCATTTAGCACCTGGGTCGAGAGTGGCAAGGTGTGCAAAATACGTCTTGCCAAAGGACGGTATATAGACCGCGGTGGGAATCGAACATACGACTCTCCGTTTACAAGGCGGGAGTCAGAACCACTACACCACGACTCTTAAAAAAAGACCTTCCTGAAAAAAGTCGTGCACAGAACATGTTTCTCATAAACATAAAATATGAGCGCGAAGCGCGAACTTCTTTCAAACATCAAGGACGAAAAAGAAAAGACGAAAAGACCTAGGTATTTTTCGTAAAAATGAATAGCGTGCACAATCTTCTTAATTAAACTATTAAAAGCATCAAGCGAAATGAACCATTAATTTTTTACAAAATTGACCTAGCTGAAACACTGATATTCTCCCCGTCTGTCAATTTCTTCACTCTTCTTCCTCTTTTCCACTCTTCTTTGCATTTATTCAATTTTTCCTTTTTACGCAGCCAATAGGGCGTAGCGATCGCATTCGGTCTCCTGGAATTGCCCATTTACATTTTCTTTTTTAGTTTATATTTTAATTGGTACAAGAGGAGGCAAAGGCGATTAGACACTGGATTCACAATTTCGTCCAAAAATTAAAACTGATATTTCTAATCTTACACATTCACAATCTTGGCCAATTATTTTCTGTTCATTATCGCGATTTTTTTTCCTACTTGATTCTATTTCACCTCATTTCATTCATCTCCTTTGTTTATTCCTATTTCTTTTGTGCTGTTTGTATATCTCTTTAATACTGGGAGGGGTAAGCCAGCAGCAGGGAGAGGAGGGCCGTATTAGCACGGCATCCCCCCTTGTTTTTCTTTTCCACCATATTATTTTTTAAGTTTCCCTTTCCATTTCACTTATATTTCTTCTGTTTGTACTTTTTTAAAGGGGGAAGCAAGACCACCTCGCCCCTTGGTCTGCATGTGCCTGTCTCACTTCCCGTTTTCTTCCTCTTTTGTAAGATATGTATTAATTTGTGGAAAAACTATTAGAAAGTAATGTTATAAAGGGAGCCTCGACTTTGCTATTAACATATGCAGTCTTTTTAAAGTTATCTTAGATCCGAGACAATTTATTGTCATGTATAAAAATGCACAAAATCTGCTTTCAAAAAGTGAATACTATTACACCGACAAACACAATTGTTTTTAGCCTACATATTTCAACAATCAAAAAATGTGAGCGCGAAGCGCGAGCTGAATATTTTTTACATTCCCAGCTAAATACAGGGCATTCTAAGCACCTTTTAAAATCACGAACAGGATAGGGGTATGACTATTCACTTGATGTGAGCGCGAAGCGCGAGCCGAAACGAAACGAAATTCGACATCTCACGTTTTGTAAATCAGGAAAAGGATGGATAAGTGGATAACATTCCTACATTAATAATTTGATAATCTGATCTGAAACTGGAACAAGATTCGTATCAAAATAAACATGCGTGCGTGTGTTTAGATTCAAACCTAGAATCAGGACATTCTAATTACATTCTTTATCATAATATCAACAATAAGAGCGCGATGCGCGAGCTAAAGATATTTGATTTTCCGATCTAAAAAAAAGTTTAATTTAAGCGCAATTACGAATTGGATATGGGTCGCACTTAATAAATGATGCGAGTGCGACGCGCAAGTTGATATTTTTATCAATACATATATTTCCAGTTGCGACCGGGACATTTTAAGAACATTTTTGTTTTTGTCGAGAGATGAAACTTGTCGATATTCCGTTCTGAAAAAAAAACGGACAATGATTATTAGGAAATAATGAAAATATTATTATCTCACTTATTAATCTAATAAGCCCAATGAGGTCGCGAAATTGATATCAGGGTCAGAAAACTGGACATTTTGTAATCATGAATAGGATGGGTTAATATACTTTAAAAAATACTTTAAAAATAATGCGAGCGCAAATTGCGAGCCGAAAATATTGATAAACTGTCATGAAAGAGGAATTAAAAATAATTTGTTACAATTGATATTGGTATACATAACTCCCCAATCAAAATGCAAGTGCGCAGCTTTAGCTAATACTATTCAGAATCAGACCAGCCTAAAAAGGGATATTTTTCAAAAAATTATGGAATACACGAAGAGAATAGTTACTAGACGAATCAAATAATGCTAGTGCGCAGTGCGAGCGGAAAATGTTGATATTTAGACCATAAAATATAGTCATTTACAGAAAACTATAAAATATATTTGTAAATCAAACATTTTAAGCTCAATATAAGCCTATATTGAGCAAGTTATGTATCTCATAGATTAGGCAATGCGAGCACAAAGCGAGCAAAAATTTAAAATAGTGACATGAAATCCCCCCCCCCCCTCATCTTATTTTATTCACTCGTCTTACTCCTCTTATTTTCCCTTTTCATTTTCTATTCTCTTTTCTCTTCCTTTTCCTCTCTTTCCATTTTTTCTTGTTTGTTCGTTCCAAAAAGTGGGGGGGGGGGGCGGGCATTTGATATCAAATGCCCCCCCCCCCCCCTTTCCAAAAGTGAGGGGAAGCATTTGCCTGTCCCCCTGGGATTTCCATCAATGTATGCAATCTGATTTGAAATAAAAGAAAATCCTATGTAGTCTTTGTAGTCGAATTTTTTTTTTAGATAGCGTACTTTCATGACGAATTACTTCATTCTCGCCTGCTCCTAAATCGGATTTAATAACAAAATTAATATTTCTTAAAAAAAAAAAACGCACCCCAAACCCCAAATAACACCCCTAAATTAAAAAAAAAAAGAACACGATACTTTTCTTGGAGTATTCGCAATTTGTCCGAAAATTATTATTATTGTCCTCGTCCTTGAATTTACCACTCGTGACGTTGTCCTAAATGTCTCCGGTTCTGTCCTAATACGATCTGCATGCTGTCCGCGCCGAACGGCGGTAAATTTATTTAGATAATCTTGTCCCAGGACAGTCCTAGGACCGTCCTACGACAATACGCAGACAGTCCTGGTCGTGTCCTAGGACAAGATCATTTGCATAATCTTTTACGGAATTTGGTTGCGGACAGCATGCCGAAATGACAGTTTTCCACTAGGGCGCGGACAAGACCAGGAAGGGTTGCGGAAGCAACTTTTGTCATTTCGGCATGCTGTCCGCAACCAAATTCCGTAAAAGATTATGAAAATGATCTTGTCCTAGGACACGACCAGGGCTGTCCGCGTTTTGTCCTACGACATTCATGGGACTGTCCTGGGACAAGATTATCTAAATAAATTTGTCGGCGTTCGGCGCGGACAGCATGCAGATCGTATTAGGACAGAACCGGAGACATTTAGGACAACGTCAGGAGTGGTAAATTCAAGAACTAGGGCAATCAGGATAATTTTCGGACAACTTGCGAATACTCCAAGAAAATTATCGTTCATATATGTTTTTGTGAATTTAGGGGTGTTATTTGGGGTTTGGGGTGCGGTTTTTTCAAGAAACCTTGATTTGGTTATTAAATCCGATATGGGAGCAGGCGAGAATAAAATAATTTGTCATGAAAGTACGCTATTTTTAACCATTTTTCGACTACAAAGACTATATAGGATTTTCTTTTGATATCAAATGCCCCCCCCCCCCCACTTTTTGGAACGAGCAAAAAGAAAAAAATGAAAAGAGAGGAAAAAGAAAAAGAAGGGAAAAGAGAAGAGAAGAGAAAATGGAGAGGAAAAATAAGAGGAAAAAGACGAGTGAATAAAATAATATGGGGTGGGGGGAATTTCATGTCACTATGTTAAATTTTCGCTCACGCTTTTTGCTCGCATTGCCTAATCTATGAGATACATAACTTGCTCAATAGACTTATATTGAACTTAAAATCTCAAGTTTTGAAGTTAATAAACAAAACATTTCTCGGACATTGAGTTTTCAATTTGTTTGATTTACAAATAGATTTTATAGTTTTCTGTAAAATGACTATATTTTATGGTCTAAATATCAAAATTTTTCGCTCGCGCTGCGCACTAGCATTATTTGATTTGTCAAGTAAATATTCTCCTTGTGTATTCCATATTTTTTTTTAAATATCCCTTATTCGGCTGGTCTGATTGTGAATAGTATCAGCTAAAGCTGCGCGCTTGCATTTTGATTGGGGAGTTATGTATACCTATATCAATTGTAACGAATTATTTTAAATTCCTCTTTCATGACAGTTTATCAGAATTTTCTGCTCGCAATTTGCGCTCGCATTATTTTTGTTAAAAATATATTAACCCATGCATCCTATTCATGATTACAAAATGTCCAGTTTTTTCTGACCTTAATATCAATCTCGCTCCCTCATTTGGGCTTCTTAGTATATAAGTAAGATAGTAATATTTTCATGATTTCCTAATAATCATTGTCCGTTTTTTCAGAATGGAATATCGACAAGTTTCATCTCTCGGTTAGTAAGATCATAGTCATATGAAGACAAAAATGTCCTTTAAATGTCCCGGTCGCAACTCATATGTAATGATAAAAATATCAACTTGCACTTCGCACTCGCATCATTTATTAAGCGTGATCCATATCCAATTCGTAATTGCGCTTAAATTAATTTTTTTTAGATCTGAAAATCAAACATTTTTAGCTCGCGCTTCGCGCTCTTATTATTGATATTATAATTAAGAATGTAATTAGAATGTCCAGATTCTAGGTCTGAATCTAAACACACGCACGCATGTTTATCTAGATACGAATCTTGTTCTAGTTTCAGATCAGATTATCAAATCATTAATGTAGGAATATTATCCATTTATCCAATTATCCTTCCTTTTCCTGATTTACAAAACATGAGATGTCGAATTTCGTTTCGGCTCGCGCTTACATCATGTGTATAGTCATACCCCTATGCTGTTCATGATTTTAAAAGGTGCTTAGAATGCTCAGTATTTAGGTCGGAATGTAAAAAAATGTTCAGCTTGCGCTTCGCGCTCGCATTATTTGATCGTTGAAATATGTAGGCTAAAGGAAAGTGTGTTTGTCGGTGTAATATAGTATTCACTTTTTGAAAGCAGATTTTGTGCATATTTTAAGCCCTGAATGATGTGAACAAAGACCACGCATTCATTGACACCCCCCTCAAATCTCTAAAATTTTAGCTTCCCCCACTCCCCCCCCCCTCTACCCCTCTCTCTCTCTCTCTCTCTCACTCTCTCTCTCAATTCCTCTTACTAGACATCTGCAATGTTCCATAAATGATCTTTCTGTTTGATCTCAGGATGACGAAGACCCTTTCTTTGTCTTAGATCTGAAGGATGTGGAGAAGAAGCACCACCTATGGAAGCAGGAGTTTCCAAATGTGCAACCATTCTATGGTAAGTCTGAGCCACACCGACGAAAATTACTGCCTCCAGTCCGACCAAAGTTATTACGTTAATATTATTATGTTTTTGATAACATATTTCGAAAGATCTTGATGAAATACCTCTACAAGTAAAATTTTGTTAGAATCGGTCCCTGAGACCCCAAGATATGATATCATAAATACATAATCAGCCCAATAAAAGTCAATGTACATGTATTATTGGCCTGTTTCCTTACAAATGTTAAAACCAGGCCAATGATACATTGATTTCAATGGGGCTAATTATGTATTCATGAGGTCATGGTTTTTTTTAGACTTTCGCAAGGCCTTCGATTCCGTAGACCATGAACTTCTGATGCACAAATTATCTAAATACGGAATACGAGGCACTGAGCTTACCTGGTTTACTAACTACCTAGCCAATCGCAAACAGAGAACAATTGTAAGGGATGCCGAGTCCACATGGGGTACTAAAGTAACTGGGGTACCGCAGGGATCAATACTCGGACCCCTCCTATTCTCGATTATGGTGAACGACCTTCCTAAAGTTACCTCAAAAAGTATTGTGATGATGTACGCTGACGATACTATTATCTTTTACAGTGCAAAGAAAATTGAAGATCTCGAAACTGTACTTAATGAAGATTTGAAACACATCAGTAACTGGGTTAATAATAATGGACTAAGGTTAAACCCCACTAAGACACAATTCATGATTTTTGGAACACCCCAGAAATTAGCAAGTACGAACAGAACCCTTTCATTACATTTGGACAATCATGTAGTACTGCAAGTAGACAGCTACAAATACTTAGGTGTAATCTTAGATCCTGCCCTAAATTGGAAGGATCACTTACAACATGTTAGTAAAAAAAATTGGACCTAGATTAGCTCTATTTAGAAGATTGAAACAATTTTTACCACTAGATAGTATCAAGATGCTAGCAAATGCTCTTGTATTGCCATTGTTCGACTACTCCAGCACTGCTTGGTCAAATTGTGCAATTGCGACCAAAGAGTCGCTTGTGAAACAACATAAAAGAATGCCACGAATTGTCCTTGGAGTTGGTACACGTACTTCCCCGGGGGGGGGGGCACTCGACCAAAAAAGTGGTAGGGGTGTGCCGCGGGCGAGGCAAAAAACGGGGGCCTTGGAGCGGGCTTATTGTAAAAAGGAGGGTCCTCGGAACGGGCTTCGGAACTACAAATGTTTGTGAAAACGTGGGTCCTCGGAACGGATCTCCGTATCTCTGTGAGTGCGTATGCATCCCTATGGAACGGGCAATCGTGCATGACGCAGCTAGCGCGGCCTCCGCCGGGTGCGCTCTCGCTTAGGCGATGGTTGAAAAGCGCTCTACGGCCGCTTTTCACCAAATTGCAGCTCCTTGTAGCAAATCAATGCGACCGGAACGGCGTAACGAAAAATATGCAAAGCTTTGGAACGGATTTCTTTCTTCTTTTTTCTCGATAAGAAGGAAATGCTATGCCTTGGAGCGGCTTTCTTTGTTCTTTTTCTCAAAAAGACAAAAATGCTATGCCTTGGAACGGAAATTTGAGTGTAAAAATGGGGGTCCCCTCCGCGGCACATACCCACTATGCATTATATACTGAGTGCCCCCCCCCCCCCCCGGGCGTACTTCCACAGATTATGTTTTGAGTCAGTTGAACTGGACATCAATTGAAAATCGGTGGAAAATGCAAAGATGTAAGCTGGTATACAACGCTATAAATGGACAGGCACCAAAACACCTGACCAATTTATTTGACAAAGCGAATTCTATTCATGGTTACAGAACCAGAGCTGCAATAACTGATGGACTTTTGATACCAAAAGCAAGGAAAAATTCTGGCAAACAAGCTTTTTCCCATGTTGGTGCAGTGGAGTGGAATCGTTTACCGCATGATGTAAGGCAGGCACCCTCTAAACACACATTTACTGAAAGATTCTGGAAAGTGACCCAAAACTAGGTAACGCCCCTCATGAAATTCCTTTAGTAAATGACTAACTCACCTGATACAGTAAAATATATCTTACATATCTATATTTCAAACCAATTTTAGTATACCAATAAACAATTTCACGTGCCTGACACCATGTGGTTGCTGATTCCACTCCACTGAACTAAATGTAGATGACAATAGGTTTTATGTGCATGTTCTGTAATTGTTTTCTAATGTATTTTTTGTTATTGTATCCCAGGGCCTCTAAGTATAACAGTGTTTGAACCACTGACAGAGTCACCCTGGTAAAATAAGACGTAATAAATAAAATAAATAAATATCTAAGGCTCCCATGGACCGATTCCCAACAAATTTGATTTGTGGAGGTATTTCATCATGATCTTTCGAAATATGTTATAAAAAATGCTCAAATGCAAAAAAAAAAAACATTGTGATGTCATCACTTCTATACTCTATAACTTATTGTGTACGTTAAAACGTTTCTTTCAGCTGTTAAATGCAACTCCAACAGAAGAGTACTAGAAATGTTAGCTATACTTGGAGCTGGTTTTGATTGTGCGAGCAAGGTAGGCATGAACGGTAATAAATATGTGTGTTCATTCTTTATTCATTTGGGATTGTTGTGTTGCTACGAGAAAACACTGGGATGTGTTGGTATTCCATTTCTTCATCACATCTTTCAATTTCAGGGATCGAAGCCCCTGCCCAGCCAACATTATATATATATATGTAAAGCAGGCATCTGGCTTGAATGGGACTACCCTGCTTTTATAAAAAAAACATGAATAAATAAATAAATATATGTGTGCGTGTGTTTGTGTGTGCTATCATCGTGAATATTTCAGCTACAGTGTACATGTATATAACATTCGGTGGGTCATTCACTTTTAATACTTAATCTTCTGAAGCAGTTGTCAAATAGCTCGAATATTCATAATCTTGGTATATATTTCATTTCTCTTCTTATGATCTGTGCATCCTTGTCATGCTAATATTTCATTTCATGGAAATGTTTCAACATTTGAAATTGACGTATTCTTCGTTTAATTTTCCTTTCTATTTCTTTTTTTTAATATGTTAATATAATTCTTTCCTCTATGACAACTGATGTTTGCTATGATAAAAGACAATTACTAAAAAATAATTATTTACTTGTAAGCGGGAAATAATGTCACTAATACCACGATTAAACAATCAAAGCGTTAACCGATACTTACCCCGATCTAAGACGAACACTTGGCCTCATTACGATTTATGATTTTCGCAATAAACCTGAAAATATGCGTCACCCCACGCCCATAAATCTGGATGATAACTGGTTGATCATTGGTTGTCTCCGGTCTCAGCAATATAAGAAAACTTGTAATTTTGTTGCCACTGCTCTGTTAATTAACCAAACACGATCTATTGAATATTATTGATTTTAACCTTCTATTTACACAGTAAAATACTGTATGAAATTTCATACAACGCTATTTACCATGTTTACTATATGAATCTTACAAATCCCATGGAACGACTATTATTTCTTTTCATTTCATTTTATTTATGTTTATGTTTCTCGTTTGACATTTTGTTTCACGTTAAAAGAAAGCAACAACGATAATACAAAATATAAAATTATAGACAATTGGAAAATATATAAGCAACATGATTAATCAGTTATTGATTTACGTGTAAGTCAAAGAAATATGATGGGACCTACATAAAAGCAAGCTTCTATAACTGAGGGTCCGATGAATAATTTGTATGTAATACAGACAGACATATAAAATCTAATGACATTAAAACCAGGGCCGTAGCCAGAAGCATTTTGTTGGGGGGGTGTACCAGCTAAATTTGCCAACTAAATTTGGCATGACGGCGCCAACGTGAGCACAGGGGGGGGGGGGGGGTCTGATGGGGGCATTTGGTGAATACTTTAAGGTAAATTATACAAAGATATACAAAGGTATTTGCACTTTAAAATAAACATTTTGGATCAAAATAGAAAGGCTAGTGTGCCGTAGTTGCTAACTTGCAGTATAATAATATACCCTACAGTGCCGGCCGCAGGAAACGTCACGCCCGAGCACGCAAACACCCTAGGGGGCTTTTGCGTCTAACCGAGGGTATTCAAGGGGAGCAGACGAGGGCGTTTTCCCGGGCCCGCAGTTTCCTGCGTGCTATATAATATTGGCCGTGCCCGCACTTATCCTCGGGTGCCCTAGGGTACGTACATTGCATTATGTTTACATGTGCATGTACTTTGATTATCTTGTGATAGACCATTATGTTTTTACACTAGCGTGATCGGAATCTATTGTAGATTATTATTTTTTTTGTAGATGTTATTTTTTTCCTTTTTTTTTTAATTCTGTTTTCCCTTATTCCCTCTTTCCCTTTCTTCCTTCATGTTTTATTCTGTCTTTGTTTCTTTCAAATAATGAAGGAATTCTTTTTATTTCTTTCTCTTTTCCTCCATTTTTCTTACTTTTCTCTTTTCTCTCCTTATGTTTTTTCTTTCACACATTTATTCATCTTCCCTTCCTTTATTTTAATTCTTTCTTTCTTTATTCATTACAAGTAATGACGGAAACCGTTCTCTCTTTTATTCAAACTTTTTTCCTTTTAATTTTTCCTTATTCTTTTCTTTCGTCTCAATTCATTTCTTGTTTCCTCATTATTTTCTCTTTTCTTTCTTCCGCTCACCCTCCCTTCCCCTTTCTTAATATATTGTGTTAACAAGTCTAACATTGTGTAGCCTTTTTGTTTATTTTTTGGCCTGGCTCGGTCGATCCGATGGTACATAGTGCTTTGTCGATTGTCCCGTATTTAATATTGTGAAATCTGGTCACCCTGGCTGGAACATCGAATTTATTGTATTTCATTTACCGCAATGAATCTAATCAATTAATCTAATTTGATGCATTAGGTAAACTTTTTTTCCTTACGCCTTACGTGGGAGGCATACATGTATCATATAAACTTGTTTTTAAAAAATAGGACACAATTGTGATTTAATGTCATGGAGATCAATTCTCTATCTTTTGGATATTTTTTTCCATACGCACCCATTCCTCTCCCTTCAGCGTAAACAATACACCTAATCCCATCTCCTTATTGTGAACAGTGTAAGAACTAGAAAACATTTGAAACATTCTTCCCTGAGTTTAACGGGGTACACAGGGTGGAATCCGGAAAGAAGAAAGAAAGGGATATCAACAAAAAAATAATTAAAATAGATAAAATGCATTAATAAGCAGACTTGATTTTTTTTTGTAAATCAAAATTGACAAGTTATTAACAGAGTGAATGTTAACAAACATTAATGACAAACTTAAAATAAAACAGAATTATGAATATCAAGGGCATTTGCGAATTCTCATTATGTTAAAACAAACGTGCGGTCAATATTGGGATCGTCAATTCGTTGACATGGTTGATACAACCCTAATAAAGGGAATGAAAGGTGAAAACGAATACTAGTATGACCAAGATCATACAAAGTAGACGTGCAAAAAGCAAACACCAGCAAAACTGGTTGTGCTCATCGATTTTTTATTTGGTTCTTTTGTTATTGTCAACAGTCTGGTAGAGTCTTGCTCCCCGCCCACACATTTGATCTCCTTTGATCACATCCGCTTCCCAATTTATGACAGGATGTTTATAGAAATGAGGAGGGGGGATTAATTTGTTGATACGCTAACAACAATAAATGAGGATGTTCTTTTCATTTCGGTTCAAATCGGGTCTCTAAAACCCTCACCCTATAAAAAATACAAATTTACCTAAATGCAGTAGATGTAACAGATTTATCTTTTTGCTAAAACATCTGATTACATTACCTGCTCTCTATTGCGGTTTTTAAGTTACATTGGTCGATATTCGAATTGGGAAGAGATGAAAGTGGTGGAAATAATAAAGGAGAAGAAGGAAGAGGAGGATGAGAAAAATGAAGAGGGGTTGCAGCTTCATAGTGAGAACAACCACATATATTTCGCGCAATTTTATATAAAATTATAGATGGGATTAAAACGAATATTAATATCCCTGATACACCTACATGATGATAATAACACGAATAATTGACGTCGAAGTAAAGATTAAACTATCATATTTACGAACTGCGGTTTTATATTGTTAGATTTGTCGGACATCAATTAAAGTTATAAACATTGTTTATTTATTAATTTTATTTCAGTAAAGCAAGATTTTCCTTCGAAATATATTTTGTTATATGAATTGGAAATGATAAAACCAAGTCACAACTTGGTATAATACAGAATTCAGTGTTATATGGCAGCTAAAAATAATAATACATGACATTTGTAAAGCGCACTTTCCATCTTGATTGGATGCTCAATGCGCTCCAGAGCAAAGCAGCAAAAGCTATTTACATAATGTAACTATTAAAAAAAATTCTAGCACATTTAGCTTCAATGTTTAAACACATACCCAAGTAAAAGTATGTTTTCGAAAACTACTATGACGTAGTGTGTGGAATGGGTACTTAACGAGTTAATTATCACTTGCCGACAAAGCAAGAATGGAGCTATACAAACCATTCTTTTGTTAAGAGTTTTGGTGGGTGCTCACGCAAACGCTTACTATCAAATCTAACAATTCTTTTCGAGGAACAACGGAATTAGTCAAGCCAAGTTAAAGAATGAAAGCCCCGTCCCGGTTCACCTCTATATAGTCGAAAATCCCTTTAATCATCACGTGTGAGCATTACTGAGTAAAACAAGTTTCATAACTAAGTACCGCAGAACTATATGGTATCCATATTACCATGAAACAATAAGCCCCCTCTATTTTCTCTTTCTCCCCTTTCCCCTTCTTTTCTTCGCTCCCTTCTGCTTCTCTGACTTTTTCTATTTTCCTTCTCATTTTTCCTCCATCCCTTCCTATTTGCCTTTTTCTTTAATTTTTCTTTCTTGAATGAGCGGATGTTAATTCGGGACAAGTTTTTAATTGATGCAACGAGAGCAGGAAATTGTGAGGAAGGTGAGAGAAAATAATTACAAGATTGAGCGCAAGAATGTTCAATACTTGTCATCAGCGTAAAAATGGGCAGATGCGAGTTATTACTAACGTATTTTCTGATATGAAAAACTGGACAATTTTATTATGTCTCCCTTCTTCATTTCATTTAATATCCCCCTCTTTATCATTCTCTCTTTCTCATTCTGTCCTTCCTTTTCTTCCTTTGACTCTTCTCCCCTTCGATTTTCAATCTATTTTCCTTTTCCCTATTTTCTTTCTGTCTCACCTTCCCTTTTTTAATCCCCTCTGTTTTCTTCTCGATTTTCACCTTTTCCTTATTTCTTTTCTTTACCCCCTCTCCCTCTTTTTCCTCTTCGCCCCCCCCCCCTATTTTCTCTTTCTCCCCTTTCCCCTTCTCTCACTTTTTTCTATTTCTCTTATCTTTTTCCTTCTCGTCTTCAATCCATCCCTTCATATTCGCCTTTTCTTTCATTTTTGGTTTCTTCTTCTCCCTTTTATCTGCATCTCGTAGATCCGCGCCTGAAAGGCATGTCAGGGTATATAAAAAGGATGACCATGCAGGGAAACAATAGAGTAAATAGTTATAGGACGACCTCCGGAATGTAGGGTCAACATCGACAAATACCTGCTCCTTTGTCAGAAACTCATTTACAATCACGACTAACCATGTGAGTGAATGAAATAACGGACACCACGGAAAGAATATTAATATATAGGAAAGGATCCTTTATGCTGGTCCCAGTGTGTAATCGAACACAATAAGTAATTCGGTGAAAAAGCCTAAAATCCTAGTTATCAACCCAAAACTTTGTAATTTTCATAACAGATTTTATCCACGATAAATATTCGAAAACTTATGCTTGATATGAGATAAAAATCACATGCAGTCTTGAATGTGTCAAATCAGCCCTCTTCTTTCGACCAAAAATGCACGGCCGAACATCCTACAGAAACACCCTAGGATAGACGCGGGACTACCCTCGGGCACTCCCCTAGGGCACTCATGTCCTAGAGGAGCGGACGCGGGCGTCTTCCCTCGTCCGCTCCCCTCAAATGTCCGCTACGGGCTACCGCGTTCGCCCTAGGGGGCACTGTGACGTTTCCCGCGGCCGGCACTGTATGTATTAATAATATCAAAATCAAAGATTTGTTGATCTTTAATTGACCTTCTGTGCAAGATGTCTCAACTAAAATTTCAAGATTGCTACTGCTAACAGTGGCGTACCGTGGGTCACGGCATGGGGGGGGGCACCAGCAAAAATTTAGAGTCATTAAGTGGGTGCGCGAAGCGCGCTCAATTGCCAGGTATACTGACCTGAGAGAGACATTTTAAGGACTGTGCCATTAAACGGATATGCATCTTAGTGATCAAATAATGCGAGCGCGAAGCGTGAGCTGAAAATGTTTGATATTTAGTCCTAAAAAGGGACATTATAAGCAAAGTTTTGTAATCATGATACGTACCTGTCTTACAAAATAAACAATGCGAGCGCGAAGCGTGAGCTGAAATTTTTTGTATAACTTAACCCTAAAAAGGGACATTTTCAGGACTATCTTTTGGAATTTATGAAGGGCGTACGTATCTCATCATAGTCATCTAATGCGAGCGCCAAGCGCTTGCTGATTTTGTTAGAATTACACTGGCACATGAAGCACTTTTTGTGGTCATTGTAATCATGAACATGATACGTATTTCACTAATGAAATATTTCGGGCGAGAAGCGCGAGCTGACAATTTTTGAAATTCAGACCTGAAGAGGGACATTCTATGGCTTGTTTGTAGGAATTTACTATTTCACTAATTAAGTGATGCGAGCGCGAAGCGCGAGCTGAAAATTTGTTATAATTAGATCAGAAAAAGGGACATTTTAAGGACTGTCTTTAGGAATTCGTGCACTGCAAAAACCGGTATCTATATATCGGTCCACACCAATGCGAACGTAAGCACAGACTGGAAATGTTTTATTAAGGCCTTAAAAGGGGGCAATCACTTTAAGTATATAGTCATGAAAAAAGCATATGTCACTACATAAAACAATGATAACTTGAAGTGCGAGGAGATAGTTTGGGGCATAATCTTTATGAACTTAAAATACAACAGGACTATATATCTCATTAGTCAGACAATGCGAGCACCAGGAATGATGCAACCCCAACCTGCCCCCATCCCCACCCTAAGCACCTTCTGACACCATAAATTAAAAAAAGTTTAGTAAAAATAACTTAGAACATTTTTTGTTTTTTGCCAACTGCAAACTTGTAGACAAGTCTACAAGTTGTAGACTTGTCTTCATGAATTTGCCAACTGCAGAGTTACCAGTTTTTTAAGTCTTGTGTTCTGTTCTTTTTAGATCTGAAACGGGGCAGTACTTGTACATCACTTTGCTGACTGGTAGAGCGTATAGTGTTCTGCCACTTTAATAGGCCCACTTTATAATTTGCCAACTATACTTTCGCTTTGATTATTAAACTTAAACCTTGGAAATTCATCCCACCCAATATTTATGTACCTAGTCTTGCCTATAATTTTACAAAACTAATGTGTTTGTTAAATCATTTGTGATAGGTCCATGGTTAAATCATCAATAATTGTGGTATAATTTGCAAACTCACAAGCTTGTTTATATTGGGTGAGGACCGGGGGCTTACTTTGTGCGTTATTATAGCTTCATCTGTTTTGTACTTAGTATTTTGCTGACTAGTAGGGCTCTAAGCCTGGCTACATGGACTTGGATTTGCCAATTTGTTGTCTTTACTCTAAAAGTCGTAACCTTCTTCGAAGTTAGTACCCCTATTTTTTTTCCTTTTCTTTCTTTCTTTCTTTCTTTCTTTCTTTCTTTCTTTCTTTCTTTCTTTCTTTCTTTCTTTCTTTCTTTCTTTCTTTCTTTCTTTCTTTCTTTCTTTCTTTCTTTCTCTCTCTCTCTCTCTCTCTCCCCCTCTCTCTTTCTTTCTTTCTTTCTTTTTCTCCCCTATCCATTTTGCCAACTGGTACATGATTTTGCCGACTGCCACGAATGTTGGGGGGGTGTCACACCCCCCCATACCCCCCCCCTCTAGCTACGGCCCTGATTAAAACGGATAGAAATTAATGTAATGACATTAAAGTGTAAATGCACCCTGACAAACAAAGAGATTATTGTAAAAATAGCAGAAAAAATAACAAAAAATACTGGTAAAGGTTTGAGGAAATTATATCAAAGATTTTTTTTTTAAGTTATTCAATTTATATTTTTTATTTGTGACGTCATATGCGAGCAACCTCCCATGTATCGTAAATTAAATGGGTTTTATTGTATCTTTAGTATACCAACAGACAAATTCATTCAAATCCGCTCCTGAAAAAAAGTCATCACGAGCCATTTATAAAAATAATTTATTCATTTTATGTTACACTACAAAATAGGGCAGCTGCTCGTATATGACGTCACAAATCAAATCTTAAAAATCAAGTAGCTTTCTCAATCTTCAATGGATTTTTCCTCAAACGTTCACCAATGTTGTTCATTATATTTTCTGCTATTTTTTAATAAACTTTTCGTCAGACTGTCTTTCCCTTTATACCAGTTTGATGTTCGTTTAAATACAGAATTTGAAAACAGGAGGAGGCTCAACATGCATGAAATCACATTTTGATGGCAATTTTTACGTTTTTGGACACCATTGCCATGTGAAAGGAGGGATAATTAGGGATAAAGCACTTTCAACCAGGTTCCACGGCCCCTGTGGAACAGGAACATTACTATACATGCATATTGTTGAAAATGATCTCTATAATCGTAGGGGCTGTGTTTTACTGTTTATCACCATGCGGGTACTTATAATTTTTCATGAAGATCATACATCTATTTGCTTGTCTGTCTTTACTCTTTTTATGTTTTTATTATTTTACCGCATCATCATTTTTGATGACATCGCGAGGAAGGCCTACATATTCACCAGTACATGCATGACATGTGGAATGAATGAAATAAAAAAGAATTAAGATACCATCCCTTTAGGGTAAAATGTTTACCACCACGAGGGTAAATATGTGTCCAATCAATTTTGGGCTGTATTTTACCCAAATGTGGGAAGCATATTGCCCAGTAAGGTAAAAAAAAAAAAAGAAGCAGAAATTACTTTAGAATGGGCAAAATTTTCATCACACTGGAAAAATAAAAATGCCTAAAAGAAATGCCCAATGTTGCTTGGACACATAGTTACCCTCATAGAGCACTTTTACCCAATATTTTTAGAGAGCACTTCTATTATCAATATAACTAATATAATATATATCATCATTTTTTTATTATCGATATTATCTCTACTGTTATTGTCATGTTTGTTAAAATAATCTTCATCTTGATCATCATTATCATTTATTATCCATATTATCACAATTGTTATTATTATTACACTCTTAAAATAGTTGGGCAAAAGAATGCCCAACTTTTAACCAACCCTGGACAACATACTGTCCACACAACTATTAGTTAAAATCTGCCCAAATTTGGTGATAAAAACTGATAATTGGGTAACAGATTTGCTCAATTGGATAATAATTGCTCAGAATATATAAATTTTTTGCCAACATACATAACGCAATACAGTGGACAGTATGTTGCCCAACATTTTAAGTGTGTACCATTATTATTGTTATTATTATCATTATTATTTAAATTATTGTTCTTATCATTAAGTATTCTTATAATAACTATTATTATTACTATTTTTATTATGTATTTTGTTATTGTTGTAATCATTGCTTCCATTATCATTATCATTAAGATAGAAGTAATAGAAGTAGTAGAAGTAGTAGTAGTAGTAGTAGTAGTAGTAGTAGTAGTAGTAGTAGTAGTAGTAGTATAGGTATTATTATTAAGTATTATTGTAATTAGTATTGTTATGATCATTATTATGATTATCAAATAATTGATTTTGAGGCTTCTTAGAGTGTCAGTGAGAAACAATTCAAGTCCTACAATCACTGACTTTTCACTCTTTCTACTTCTCCCCCCCCCCTTCTTCTTCTTCTCTCTCTCTCCCTCTCTCTCTTTCTTTCCAAAATGTTACCTTCATTTTTTACCCCCCCCCCCTTCCAGGCGGAGTTACAGCAGGTGCTTGATCTAGGCGTTCAGCCTAATAGGATCATATATGCACACCCATGCAAAGCCAAATCACACCTCATGTTCGCCAAGGAGAACGATGTCCGACTCATGACGTTCGACAACGAGGACGAGCTCGTCAAAATAAAAGAAGTCTTTCCAAAAGCGAGGTTAGATCGACAAAAGATGTTATGTTATCACATTTAGGTGCACTTCTTTCAGGGTTTTTTTTTCAAACTTGCTTCTTAGTTTTCATTTTGAAAAGGAAATTTTTTTTTTTTTTTCGAATTACCACCATTTAATATACCTGTCATATGCTGTTACACTAACTATCACTATGATTGCGGCCATGACAAGGCAGATTTGTAAAATAAGGAGGACAATAAACTGATAAACATTTATTGACAGATCTTCTCTTGGTCTTACTGGTGGTTTCAGAAATCTGCTGGCAAGATGACATCATTTTAATCTGTTAAAAGAAATGCCTTACATCTAAGTATTATTTGCACTTGTTAATTGACAAGAGTTCAAATCAATCAAGAAAGTTCATGTAAATTTCAACAAAACTGGATGAATATTGACGAGGAATGGTGGTAATGGAATAATTATAGTAATTATTTTCAGGGACTCATGGGAAATGACGTCATCCGTTTTCTCATTGCTAATCCATGATGGGGTATTACATCGAGGGTCCCCGATCCCGATTTTTTTCTTTAAAAAATGTATTTTCTTTTATCTGACTGTATACCTACGTCAAAGGAGGACTTTCCAATTAGCCTACAATGTACGCTAATTCTTCGGAATATTTTTTAACGGTTTTTTTGTGTGAGATTTTTTTAAGGGTTTATCAAGTGTACTACACAAGTTGATTTAGTACCGTACAGATGCTGATTATAAATAATGGTGATAAATGTGTTCGGATGTTTATAAAGCAATCTATAGCAATTCATTCATAATTAGTGTTCGTATTCATACTCAAGTTTACTTTTTAAATTTACAAGCAGGCCTATCCCACTCACATGACCTGTATATAGATTAGCTGTTTGAATTACAATGCCGGGATCATATGTCAATGAAATTCAGTATATATTATATATGTATATATATATATATTGTGAAAGAAATGGATGAAGAGAAAAATGGTAGGCGTAGCTTAAATCAAAGATCCCCAGAGCTATCTGCCCTTTGGAAAAATTGGTAATGCCGAAAAAATGTCTCTGCCGGGAATCGAACCCGGGCCCCCAGCTTTGAACGCCGGTGCCTTAACCACTAGACCACAGAGACGGGTTAGTGGCTAGGCCGACCCCGATCCGATTGACCGTCAGATAGACAATTTTCGACACTATACCAATTATAATTTTCTTTGTCGGGAGTAGGTGGGTTTTGAACAATGACAAGCCGCCATGCCTCAGCTGGATCAAAGCTATTGCTTTGATACAGTACACGTATGGGAGAAAGTATACAAATGTGTGAAATTGTACATGTACAACAGCTTTGGCAACTCTTTTTTTATTTTAAATATTGTAAAAGAAAATTATAATTGGTATAGTGTCGAAAATCTGTCTATCTGACGGTCAATCGGATCGGGGTCGCCCTAGCCACTAACCCGTCTCTGTGGGCAGATAGCTCTGGGGAACCTTGATTTAAGTTACGCCTACCATTGTTCTCTTCATCCATTTCTTTCACAATATATATATATATATATATATATATATATGTGTGTGTAAAGTTATACATGTACAACAGCTTTGGCAACTCTTTTATTTAAATATTGTAAAGAAATGGATGAAGAGAACAATGGTAGGCGTAGCTTAAATCAAGGTTCCCCAGAGCCATCTACCCTTTGGAAAAATTGGTGATGCCGAAAAAATGTCTCTGCCGGGAATCGAACCCGGGCCCCCAGCTTTGAACGCCGGTGCCTTAACCACTAGACCACAGAGACGGGTTAGTGGCTAGGGCGACCCCGATCCGATTGCGTCAGATAGACAGATTTTCGACACTATACCAATTATAATTTCCTTTGTCGGGTGATATATATATATATATATATATATATATATATATAGCCAAAAAAACAATTCAAAAGAGTTCAAATTTGTGAAGCTGTTTTCAGTACTTTTTATTCAATGTTTATACTTTACATATTTCAATAAAAAGGAAAAAAAAACAAGAATAGCACCGCGAAAAGTACATTTAAGCAAAATAGCGCCATGGGAATAAAGTGAAGGTAAAGAAAATTAACAGTTGAATGAAATATCAAAGAGAAAATACGAGAAAATGAAAATATAAAGGAAGTTAAAAGAAAACAATCGTGTTCGTATCTTTATACATGTAATATACATGTAAGTATCCTTGTTTGGCGTCACCTATGCCACGTGGAAGTCGAAAAACAATATCCTTGATGACGGTTTAGTAGTTCATCTAGCAATTTTTTATCTTCATCAAGACCATGAAAAATAAAAAAATGAAAGTGATCCTTTTTACAGTGTCTTCATTCCGAAGATACAAGTCACATTTGATTGAAATTTGAAATTGCTCAAACTAGGCAAACTGCAAGATCGAATGGCATATTGGCCGACACATCACCAGCATAAAATCATAAATTAACGATTTTCTTAAAAAAAAAACGGTTACAACTTTGTATCAATAAACACAGAATTTACTTCCGCGTATAATTTTTTTTCGAATTGCCCCCCCCCCCCCAAAAAAAAAGGAATACGCGAATATAATAAATTTAGTTTGTTATGTTATTGAATACTAATTGCGCAGTAACGACAGATTTCAATACTTAAAAATAAAATTTATTCTCCATCGCCATGCTTTCTCGTAGTTATTCAAAGTCATTCAATATGCTCAATAAATTGTATACATTATTGTATACCATGTTCATGATGTTATAGATATAACTACTAATTTTCCATCTAAAGCATACTTATAAAAAAGCTACGCTCCTTTGCATGCAAATGATCATCGAGGATCGCGGAATCGTAATTTTATAGTTCATGTTTATCATGTTCATGATTTTAAGTATTTTGCTTTGTTTCATTGTTCCTTTTGAATGAGTATTTATCATTAGAAGAAAGGAATGGTACCGATTTGTATGTCTGTTCTAACATCAGTTTATACTCGTACCAAATGAACAAGTGAGGGTCTTTAAACCGAAAGAAATTCATTTCAACATTTCTTAATGTCTTACGCTGTTTGGGAGTAATCCCACTACCCCCCCCCCCCCCCCCCCCGCGCCGGTGTACCGGTAGCCTCTTGTCGAGGCCCTGGCGGCTGCTTCCCGAGCGAAGCGAGGGCTTTCCTAATTCGCTTCGCGAATTAGGCCTGGCGCGAGCCAGGGCCTCTTGACATCTGAACTGAATTATATATTCATGAGGAACGTCTTCCTAATGAATATACATGAGTCATGATAATACCGGTCACCGAGTAAACCAATGAAATGTCAGAGCTGTTTCGTCTTGGGTTCGGAATACTGTATAGTAGTCCACTATTCTGCAGGGGATTCATTTAATTGCGGGACACTAAAGGGGATATAACCTGCAAAATGCTACAAGTAGTGGTACTACTACTATTACTACTATTACTACTGGCCGTAACAGACCCATCACCGCCCCGAAACTTCCCGGGAGATACTGCTCAGCCCAGTGGCGTAGACAGGTTCGTACACCTGGGGGGGATGACTGGGCTGCCAACGCTAGCGAGGGAGCGAAGCGACCGAGCGGGGGGAGGGTGTGGGAGGGGGGTGTCCCCCCTCCTACGGTAGGGAGCTTTTGCAATTTTGAACTTGAAATCGTGCAATCTGATGCATACTTAATGAGGTAAAATAACACACACAAGCGCGCACGCACACACACACACACACACACACACCCTCACACACACACACACACGGGTGCGTGCACCACACACATACTACGCCTTGAATGGACAGACATACATCGACAAGATCTACACACCGTGGCATACGAATACAGAATGGACTGACACATAGTATTGCATATTGAACCACACTACGTATTTATTTATCTCTGTGAATTTTGCTGTTACACCTCTTCAGAAAAAAAAACAATGTCAACTGTGTACACGCAGGTATAGTCTTCTTTGTCTTGATATGGGTATGTGGTTATGAATGAAAACAGCCTCTGTGGCCATTTGTGAATAGAACACATAAACAACAAACAAATAACAATATGTCTGTTCATTATAAAGCATAATGAATACGTACATACTATGCTTTTTTTTTACCTCAAAGAAACAGGCATAGTATCCATAGATGGATATTGGCTGGCGGCTCATTAACATACAGATACAAAAAACATAAACAGTATCACTATGATCCATGGAGTAACAATACTGCTTTGTAAGTTTGTGAAGAAATCGGAACCATAACGGCATTGCATCGTTTCAAATTAGGGCATTATTTACTTCTATTTGATCTCAGTCTTATAATAGTAATAATAATAATAATAATAATAATAATAATGATAATAATAACAATTAATAATAATAATAATAATAATAATAATAATAATAATAATAATAATAATAATAATAATAATAATAATAATAATAATAATAATAATAAAGAAAGACACCAGAAAGACACCCATCAATGGCTTAAGTCGGCGGGACTAAGAGGTGAAACTAAAGGGTTCGTCTATGCTATTCAGGACCAGGTGGTGAGGACCCGTGCCTACGAAAAATCTATCCTCAGAAGAGACACAGACGACACTTGCAGGATGTGTGGAAAAGAGACCGAAACAATCATGCATTTGGTATCAGCATGTTCGACTCTTGCTGGAACTGAGTACATCACAAGACATGACAATATTGCCAAACTTATCCATTGGCAACTACTGAAGGATCGCGGTAAAATGACTTGTGATCACGCTTGGGAACATCAGCCACAAACGATCACCACGATCAATAACAGCACCATATATTGGAACTGTGGCATACTAACGGATAGAACCATCAACTGCAACAAGCCGGACATCATCGTCAGAGACAACAACGTAGTAAATATCATTGAGGTCTCTGTTCCCCACGATATCAACATTGCTGTAAAGGAAAGAGACAAACGGCTCAAGTATCAAGACCTAAGGATTGAGATCGAGAGGATGTGGAACGTGAAAGCAGAGGTCACACCAGTCATCATTGGTCACTCAGGAATGGTGAAGAAGGGAATGGAAGCCTGCATAACCAAGATCTCTCCTCACCTTCGGATGTACGACATTCAGAAGGCAGCTATCTTGGGTACAACCAGATTGATAAGAAAGACTCTCGGACATTAGTAGTGTAAAGTTCCTAGTTGCACTTAAAATTACTTGGTGCTTTTTGTTAGAGCAAAGTTATTCAAGAAAAAAATACGGACTTGATCCTGTTTAGAGGAATAATAATAATACAAATAAAAAATAATACTAATATAAATAAGAATGCTAATACTAATAGGTTCCTTTTATCTCGCATTTCAAGACAGGGTAAATTCACACTGCGCTTTATTATTATTATTATTATCATCATCATAATTATTATTATTATTAATATTATAATTGCAATATTTGATCTCAGTCTTATAAGAGTAATAATAATAATAATAATAATAATGATAATAATAATAATTAATAATAATAATAATAATAATAATAATAATAATAATACAAACAAAAAATAATACTAATACAAATAAGAATGCTAATACTAATAGGTTCCTTTTATCTCGCATTTCAAGACAGGGTAAATTCACACTGCGCTTTATTATCATTATTATTAATACTATTATTATCATCATTATGACTTATTAAGTAACCAAATATCTTCCCCAAAACCTGGGGGGGGGGATGATTGTACATGCCATCCCCCCACCTTGTGAGGTGGGGGGGATGCATCCCCCTCATCCCCCCCGTTGTCTACGCCCCTGGCTCAGCCGCTGGTCAGACTCGAGTCAACTCCCAGCAACTCCACCCCAGCTTCCCTCACTGCACTGCACAGCGGAGATCGATAATCGACGCCCCGGATCGACCGGTGGAATCGCATGAAATATTACATTTTTTCCATATCCTGTGGGTAGATTTACAAAGACATCTCGTCCTTTCAGTGCAGAGTTAATTTCATCGACTTGCAAATCCTTAAATTGGTCAATATTCAGCATTTTAGAGGCATATATTCAGTGCTCTTTGATATTTCGTCGTCACTCTTTTCCAAGAATCCAAGGGTCGCCATTCAAGATGAGCTCATGAATATTTAGTATGACGTCATAGCAGCTCGCGCTCTCATTGGATGATTTTCACCGACCAGTTTTTGGTCGGTGAATTGGTAAAAACAATAAAAAACAAAAGAAAGTCGGTGAAATTCGGTACAGATGTCAAGAGGCCCTGTCTCGCGGCGCTCTGCTTCGCTCCCGTGCTTTGCCATGTTCGCTCGGAAAGCAGCCGACAGGGCCTCGACAAGAGGCTAGTGTACCGGCGGATCCTGCGCCTGGCAGATACTGTTCTAGGCACCAAATCCGCCGGCGGATCGTGTTCTACTCTGGCGGATTCAGTACCACTCTCTTCGGAAGATATCGTTCTTGCGCTATCGCGATATCCTTCATTCACATACGTCACGTGGTACGAGAAAACTAGTCAAAAGCGGTAGATTTCATCAATTAAAGCTTGCAGAAAAAGATATTTATGTTATCTCTATGTGATATGAGTGAAAAAATAAAATGCGTAATCTGAAAGGGGAAAATAACGCATTTTCTTGTTACAACTCTATGGAATTACACCACTTCTAACACTGCGAGGCCGGTGAAAGCATTTTCGAAACCCGATATATTCAGCTGTAAGCGATGACTGCATGAAACTTGCATTTCTGTTTTTAGTTTAAATTAATAGCTTTCGATTTGTCTGATTTATCAATTAAATTTTGGGGTCTGGTCTGGGTCTTTAAATAGTCCACACTTAGTCTTCATTCAACTGTCAATGTCTGCTGCACTACTAGTATACAAAGAATTTTCCCCCAAGATAATGCTTGTATTCAAATAACATGCATTTGTTAATTTATTTCATACCTATTAATTTATTGCAGTATGAAAAATCCTTCTTATCACAATTTTAGGGATAAATTGGGCACAATATGCATCGATTAATACACTGAGTATTAAATGAAGGCAAACAATGGCAGTTTCGATAATTAAAATCAGTATTTTGTATTAAAGGGATGGTCCGGGCTGAAAATATTCATATCTTAATACATAGAGTAGAATTCACTGAGCAAAATGCTGAAAATTTCATCAAAATCGGATAACAAATAATAAAGTTATTGAAGTTTAAAGTTTAGCAATATTTTGTGAAAACAGTCGTCATGAATATTCATTAGATGGGCTGATGATGTCACATCTCCACTTTCCGTTTTCTTATGTTATTACATAAAATCATATTTTTTTCATTATTTCATGTGAACGATATGTCTCTTTTATAATGAAATAAGTTGCAGCAATAAATATCTAATGCACTAAATCAATTGTCAATTCAATTTTTCTAGTTCTTAGAGGAAAAAATTTGAATAAACCTAATTTCATATAATAAAATACAAAATAACAAGTGGAGATGTGACATCATCAGCCCACCTAATGAATATTCATGACGACTGTTTTCACAAAATATTGCTAAACTTTAAAATTCAATAACTTTGTTATTTGTTATCCGATTTTGATGAAATTTTCGGCATTTTGCTCAATGAATTATACTCTATTTGTTAAGCTATAAATACTTTCAGCCCGGACCATCCCTTTAAGCTTTCTAAAGGGAAGTATAAATAATGATCACTGCAAATGAAATTCTTGATTTACGAAATTCCAATGTATTACTATTATTTCCTCCACATTTTCTCGTATATTTTTTTATTATTTTCTCTCCCTCCCCTTCCTCTTTCTGTTTCTTCTTTTTGGTGCTATATTACCCACGCGTATACGCCCCAGATATATTATTCATAATGTGCCAGGAAGGTTACGAAACTGGAAAAGAGGCAAAAGGGGCGAAATGAGCAGGGATAGAAAGAAAGGCAAAACAAATAAAGAAATGAAAACCAGGAGGGTATAGTGAAAAACAAAAGATATAAAGGAGAAATTATATTTCACTAAAGATCCCATATTGATCTTAAAATTAGATGACTGAGAGGTAAATTAGGGAGCACCAAACGGTACGTGGCGTATCTAACTTTTGTCCGGGTGAACTTCCGGTCCCCTTTAATTAATTCAGATTCCTTAACATTGAAAAAAAAGAATGTTTTTTTTTTATTCTTTTTTTAGATACATGAAAAATTAAAAATAGGCTTACAATTAACTACATAAGAAGTTGATCACGTTTTGACATTCTTTTTTGATGTTTGTTAGAAATATCAAATTTATGTTTTTACCAAAAATTAGCATTCTACAAGCAATAATATTATGAGCAAACAGCAAAACATAATTGTTTTCATACATAATTTGCATCATTTATTTTGAAATATGAAGTTTTAACTTGTTGAAATTTTTCTAAACATTTGTAGTTTAAAAAACCTATAGGCCTATATGGGGTGCAAATTTTCGCCAAACAGTCTGGCAAACTGACACTAAACATGGTGTGAAAAAGCACAGTTAAAGAGGTCGATGCATACTGCGGACTGAAAAAAGGAATAAAAATTCACAAAATAGAATGATGAAAATTTCATCAAAATCTTATAATAAATAGCATAGTTTTGGCGTATGTGCCAGGTCTATGTAATACATGAAATATCGAGACATCATTTCTCCTATTAATCCTCATCCCCATCGAGCCCTTTGTCAAAAGCTGTATGGATCCGCCCCTGAATAAGAATTCACTAAAGGCGGACGAAACCCCCCCCCCCCCCCCATCGCGATCGAGCTGCAGAGCCGCGCATGCGCGCGCTGCCAAGGTTGTCTGTCCAAATCAACATTAAACGTATAGTCAATAGAACCAAATCCGCCGAGGAACCAAATCTGCAAACATCAAGCCGCGTCAAACCCGGCGGATATGGTTCCGATTAAAAACGATATCGGCCATTTAGAACCATATCTGCCGGCGGATACGGTATCCGCCGGTGGAACCAAATCCGCCGCTACACCGGCGGCGCGTTTCCGTTTTACACCCTGGCGAAGGCAATCTCCGCAAAAATAGCTACAAAGCGACTAGTGAAGAGTCTAAAGTTTGTTTACATTATCAGCTGGGCGCGCGATGCAAAAGTCCGCATCGAAGATATCTGCAGAACATGTGCAAATGCAGCTAAGCTTATTACTATTGTAAAGATGGAAAGGGATAACGATGGTAGATACCTTACATTCGACTGTGAATTAGATGGAGTTAGAATGATATTAGGAAATGTTTATTTCCAACTAGGAACAAGGCAAATGAGCAAATAGAAGAGTCCTGCAAAAGATCAATATCATTATAAATAAAAATTCTCTCAGTCATGTTATTATATTAGGTGGTGATTTTAATATGATATTAGATGATAAATTAGATGATAAGGGGTCAACCATACAGGTGAAATCTAGATTTAATACAGAATTTTTGGAGTTCATGGACAAATTTCAATTAATAGATATTTGGAGGAAAATATATCCAGGAAAACAACAGTTTACTTTAAGACAGAAGACACTACCTATTCAAAGTAGGCTAGATTATTGGATAATATCAAAAGAAGTTGAAACATTGGTGCTGGAATATGACATTTTACCGTAACTCCAGACCATTCTGGAATCTTGCTTACCTGTAGTAGTGGAAAAAAAGAAGTGAAGCGAGGTCCTTCATATTGGAAATTCAATTATTATGATAAAGAATATATGTTCTGCTATGAAAAATGAGATTCTTAGTTCAGTGGAAAAAGCAACACAGAAATGTCTTTTCTAATTACTCATTGCTTTGGGGCTTTATTAGATTAAAGATTAGAGAGTGTACTCGAAAATATTCTAAAGAAAAGGCACGAGAAAGAAATAAGCTGATTTTAGAGTCCAAAGTGAAAGACTTATGGGGCGTTGCAAGAAAGTTATGTTGCAATTGATTGCAAATCGACTGCAACTTTGCAGCCGATTCCGATCGACTGCAACTAGCAATCAATCGCCAATTTGCGTTGCAAGAAAAAGGCTTGCGATTGAACGCAAGTTGCAGCTGACCTGCAGATGCAGACGATTTGCAGCTGTAAACAGGGTCTGCAGCACAAGACTAGCCGAAAAAGCAAAATAATGGCTTGCAACAATCCTGTTTGTGGAAGAGAGTAAGTAGAAAATATTCATTTTTCAGACAATTCTTTCTCCATTATGTATGTTTTTAGAGAATTTATATATTTTAGACCTATGCCAGGGAAAAAAATTATTCTGAAAAAAGTGAAAATGTATCTTTATCGCCGGTCGAAATTTCACCTTCAACAAATTTTCTACCGTACAATTTCAATCCCAGTCCCACACTTGACTTTTTGTGTCGGTAATGCACGGTTGTATCAACAACACGGCAGGTCTTGTATTGTACATATGTTTATTATCATCATGTTTGATTCTTGTTACCTTGGTATTTTTTTCTTATGCCTATTATTGCCATTGTTGTAAGTTGTTATATTTCTTCTATGCCCCCAGGAGGGGCCGTCAAAGAAATAAAATCATTGTCATTGTCATTTTCATTGTCATTGTCATTGTCATTGTCATTGCCGGTGCAGTGCTGTTAAAAATCACCCAGAAGCAAGTAAATGTGTAGGCTCTAATTATGTATGAAACATCGAAAATGACCTTTAAAGATTATTTTTGTTCCTATTTGAAATGATTTTTAAAGTTATATATCGGTTTCAACGGCGAATAGCCATCCAGTAAATATAAATTAAAGACTTCCATTACACTCTAGACATTTCCCCAAAAAAAGATTCCTCTCCATTTGACTCTCTTTTTTTAAGAGTCTGTCTAACGTTACCTCGAGCGAAGTTCGTGCAGGCCCTACTCCACTTCACTACTGCTACACTACGCTCCACCTACCCGAACTTCGAGACTGAACTCTATCTGATATTCCGAGTGACAAAGGTGGGATTTAATGGGGGGGGAATATAAAATTCATGCAACATCACTATCTTTAAAAACAATTAAAACTAATATTCTTACTTTTCACCAAGTTTCACTTCTTTTCCATGCTTCTATCAGTCTAAATTGAGTGATTTAGAGCCAACATGAAGTTCCTCACACAAATAACTAATTCGCTATTATCGCACGTGCATGCAATGTTTTGAAATCGGCAGCAAATTATTTATACGTGTGAGGAACTTCATGTTGGCTCTAAATCACCCATTTTTAGACTGATAGAAGCATGGAAAAGAAGTGAAACTTGGTGTAAAGTAAGAATATTAAATTTAATTGTTTTTAAAGATCGTGATGTTGCATGAATTTTATATTCCCCCCCCCCCATAAAATCCCACCTTTGTCACTCGGAATATCAGATAGAGTTCACGGTCTCGAAGTTCGGGTAGGTGGAGCGTAGTGTAGCGGTAGTGAAGTGGAGTGGAGCCTGCACGAACTTCGCTCGAGGTAGTCTACCGTTAACCTCCCTTTTTATGACTTTCCTTGGCCTGGCCTGGGATAAAGTGAAAATTTTGCTGTGTCGACTTTTGTCTTTGGAGGATAAAAAAAATATATTTATTATTTTTTTTTTTTTCTATTTGGGGGGGGGGGGGGTTCTCCAGACTCCGTATATCTCGCCAGACAAGAAAAAAAAACAAAGGTATAGGGGGTCTACATGTATTGGGCTACTTTTCAGAATCTATTGGCCACATCTGCCACATTCTTGGGGAAGTTTTAACATTGAATAGGATGTTGCCCGCCCAGGGCTCTTTTTTTAATATTCTTACGGGCAGATTGCACAAGAGGTTCTTAGCAAGGACAGTCTATTTGTGTCGTTGATTTGTAATGATGTGCCGTATGAGTCACATTTTTAATATCCATCTCATATAAATATAAAAAGATATACATGTAAATACATTTATTTTTTTGATTCAATATGTAGATCTACTATGCCGGGGGGGGGGAGGTATTTAGATTTGGTTTGGACAAAGGTGTACGGCTGTAAGTTCGAAACCCGTACCCATATTTACAGGTCATTTTGGCTAAAAAGGTACCCATTATTAGGGATTCATTACAGGGGCGGATCCAGGATTTCCAAAAGGGGGGGGGGGCACATTTTCGCCTGGAAAACTTGACAAGCAAAAAAAAAAAAAGGTTATCGCCCAAAATGTAAGGTCATTTTGGATTTGCACCTAAGACATTGGAGTAGAATATGGACCCATGTTTAAGGACATTATCTAAAAATTGGGCCATGCTTAGGGATTTTCCAGCATAAAACCATACGCCATGTTTAGGGATTTCTTCAAAAAAGGCGACCCATTCCTGCGGCATATCCCCATATGCCTTATCTCGTGAGTACCCCCCCCCCCCCCCCCCGGGCTACTATGTAGCTGACTCTTGGTTTTTATGCAAGCACATGAGGTGCTATATAGATGACATATTTTTTTCACTTTAAATTGTTTAATGGATGATTACAGTGCTTTTCCAGGTGCTTTCAGTTAAAGGGTGTCTCATTATTAATATTGAATGCATAATCATGATTTTTTTTTTACATCTTTCCACATCAAGCACAATACTCGGGGGTGGGGGGGGGGGGGCATATGGCATATGGTCCCCCTTGACATTTTTCAGAATAAATCTGCCACTCAAAATTTTATTTCCGCACCGCTGACTGACGTTTTACTTTCAAGTCTCACACAACTTTTGATACTAAATTTGCCTTTCCCAGGTACAGGGTCAGGAAATTTTGCAACATTATGTTTGTTTAAGTACATGTCAGACAGAAATATGATTACATCTAAAAAGTCAATATTCATAACTGGGTAATTTTTTTTTATTGACAATAGTAATTTAATGTCACTGATGAACTTTGTCTTGAAAATAATATTAAAAAAATTTAAGAAGTTAAGAAAAAATATTTATAAAAAAACATGAATAGAAAGGAATTTATTTTGATACCAGATTTTTTGAAAGTAAAGTTGTTAGGATTGCTCTAGAAAAGAATATGTACACCAAAGTTTGGCATTCTATTACGAGCTTTTTTTTAGTAAATTAAAGCAAAAGGTAGGATTTCATAATTTTTTTAATTGCGCCGCCAATGGCTGAGGAACCATAGTGCCCCTCCCCAGGCCAGAAGTGACTTTAATCAAAACACCCTTGGACTACTATTATGATTAACACACTGGCAACTGAGCTTAACTTGTATATTAATTTCATGAATATGTTTTATCTCTTTGCTTTTTGCTTTTAATTGCTTACTACAGTTATGACAAAGAAGTCTGGAACCTCAGAACCACCATAACTGTGTCTGCTACAATGTGTGTTCTTGCAACCAGCTGATTGATTCATTTTATCAACTCTTGAATGGTAGGTTACATGTAAACTGTATTATTATTAATAATTCACCATGATCGTAATGGGGATGAGGGTGAAATCTGTACACATTGACCCAAGGATAATGCAAAATGAAAAAAGGCTAACACAAATCTCTATCTTGACTGGACTTCTCAGCAATGAAGACATCCCATTGATGGGGGGAGGGGAGGGGTGGTTGTGCTCATCCAAGGTGTACTGTATGAAAGTGTGTATTTTGCTTTCATTGATTTAATTTATTGCATATTTTAATTTCCATGATTCTTTTATTTGGGGAAAAACAATCAGTTCACACTTTTTTAGATTACTTCATGGCAAATTGCCAATTACTATGGTCTCAGGAGTAAGCCACTATCCCTCTATCATATCATCATTTGGGTGCAAACAACGCCCTTACCAGCAGACATAGGGGCATTTCTGCACCGATGGGTGCACACAAATGTTTTGCTAAGGGCGTTCATGCACTGAAAGGACAAAATTTGAACTAACCCAAGCTATGTATAGTTATGGGCTTGCATTATTTCCCATATTATTATTTTTTATGAACAGGTTGATTATCAGAACTGAATTCAGAGCTGCTCCTGTCTGTAGCAGGGGCCGCGGAACCGGGGGGGGGGGGGCTGGGGGGCTTCAGCCCCCCCCCCCCCCACTTTTTTCCAAAACCGTGTACAAAAACATAAAAATGACCATATGATTGTGATTTTTAGCATGGTCAGCCCCCCCCCCCCCACTTTTGGCTCAGCCCCCCCCCCCCCCACTTTGAAAACTGTTCCGCGGCCCCTGTGTAGTAACATCATTATAAGAGTGGACTACAGAATGAGGGCGTTGCTTGTTTAAAAACTTCACTCCATGGAGCTCTCCAAATTCATCTCAAATTAGACTGCTTCTGGAAACCAGATTTGTTCCTTCAAGCAGAGACGCTTGTGGCTTTCCTGACTGGACTTCTATGGATTCTTCATGCCAACCTTAAGAACTGTGGTCTTCTGCATGATACACATCAATTTCAAACAAGACATTCTGTGGTGAAACACTTGATGTAGATGATATGAAATTTAACTGAATATAACTGAATCTCAGAAGTAATTCCTCGGGAGCAAGAAACATTGAAAAATGAAAATAAAAGGTCCATCAATAATGAATGTCTTGAGCAGTGTTCTTTTTTGTGCACAGATCAATGGATCTTTTCAAGTCCAAGCAGGGATGTAGTCAATGCTGACCTCGAGGCAATATTTTGCTGGCCTTGGTCCGAGTCACTGTACAGAATCTATGGGAAGTTCTCTCAAGCTGCCTCATGACTCGGAAGAATCAGCCTCGACCTCATCCCTGTATGCAAGTGTGATATATATCTACGATGCAATCTCATGATTAAAGAGAGAGAAACAAGAGAGCTTCAGATTTTGAAGTGTAGCAATCTCCTGAAATGCATGTTTTATTTGAAAATCAAACTAAAAAAACTTAATTGGGCATGTTATTCATTATGATATGTATGAATGAAAGCATTTAAGCAATTTAGTGCTCTTGCAAAACATATTCTGAGTTGTATTTACTGCAAACGCTCAGAAATATTGATAAGCATTTGCCAGTGCATGAAGTGTTTTAATAAAGAGTGGCTTTTGTGCCTATGGAGAGTTATTATTTTTTCAACATTTCTTCATACAAATTATTTCAGAAATCACAATTTGAATATTCCATGACCTCTGATAACAAGAGCAGAATATTTTTGGTGATTGACACACTTTAAAATGATATTAGGAGAGAATGTACTGAAATTGTGTGAAAATAATGGCATGATTGCTGAAGAGGCCTATAAAGATTGAAAATAACATTATTTCAAGTTTTTCTTGAAAAAAAACCCATGGAAAATTGAAAATGGCATAATTTACACAAGTTTTCAAAACAAAATACAAAAAAAAAAAATTTGCAGAATTTTTAGTACACAAGCCTATGGACAATCAATTGAACGTAAATCGAACGCAAATTTTGCGCATCCTCCAAAATCTTACATAAGTTACGTTCGATTTGCAATCAATTGCAAAGCTTGCGCTTGATCTACGTTTAATTGATCAAACGCAACTTCTTCTTGCAACAGGATTGAACGTAACTTGCGTTCAATTGCAGATTTGCGTTTAATCGGAGGACTTACGCTCAATTTTGGGAGTTGCGTTCGATTTGCGTTCAATCGCAAGTTTCTTGCAACACCCCATTAGAACAGCAAATTGCTGTGAATAACTGATGTTTTGCGGAAGAATTTGGAGGAAAAAAGAGAACTCCTTAAGAAGTTATCTGACTTTGGCCTTGATGGTCTCAAAGTAAGGTCACGCGGGGCCTGGAGTGAAAAAGGGGGAAAGAATTTTGCATTTTTGAACAACTTGTGTTATCAAACAAACGTAAATCTGAGATTCATAAATTAATAGGTGAAGATAATCAGATACATAGCGACAAAGATGAAATTCTAAGAATCATCAAATTATTCTACAGTTCCTTATATTCTTGTAAGAGTTTGCAATGATGTTGAAAATTTACTGAAAAAATCCCTTTCATCCAAGGTATTACTTAATTATCAGAAGACAATAAAAAATAGATGTGAAGGTAAATTAAGCAAAAGTGAATGTTTTGAGGCTTTGAAAAGCATGCAACTTAATGAATCCCCAAACAGAATTCTACTCCACGTTTTGGTGTGTAATTGATGACCTATTGGTTGATTGTTTAAATAAAACTTTTGAAAAAGGTGAGTTGTCTGCATCACAGAAATGGAGAAATCACTCTAATTGAAAAAGTAGGTAATTAAAAAACTATAGTTCTTGCCAAAAGAATTAAAGAGATTCTCCCCGAAATTATACAGGTTGACCAGGTTTATGGATACATTAATAATCGAAATATAGGCGAAGCAGTTCGTCTTTATATTGATGATATTTTGTTTCAGGCTTTGAATAACAATATAAAAAGATCTTTATTAGCGGTGGATTTTGAAAAAGCATTTGACTCTGTATCGCATGAGTTTATACGAAATGTATTAGAAATGTTTGGATTTGGTGTATCTTTTAGACAGTGGATCAAAACTTTGTATAGTGGAGCATGTAGTTGTGTTATGAATGGTGGCTTCACAACTGGTTATTTTGATAAACAGAGGGAAGTAAGACAGGGAGATCCCATCTCGCCTTACATTTTTATTTTATATATTGAATTACTTGCAAATGTTATAACAAATTATACAGGGGTTAGGGGTATTTTATTGGCTCAGAATGAAGTTAAACAAGTGCTGTATGCTGATGATGTGTCGATTTTTGTACGAGATGAACGGTCCTTAGAAAGACTTGAATTACTTTTTGATGTTTTTGGTAAATTAAGTGGTCTCATATTAAACAAGGATAAAAGAAATGTAATGAGATTAGGAATTAACCAGTACAAACCAGGACTCTGTCCCAAAAGGATGGAGTATGGTTAAAGAAGTGAAGATTTTGGGAATATATTTTACCATGGATGTGAAGGTCAAAGAAGAAATGAACTACAAAGAAATATTAAGCAAAATAAAATAGCTATTGAGTTTGTGGAAGCAAAGAGATTTGACCATATTAGGGAAAATTCATCTTCTAAAAACGTATGCACTTTCAAAACTGATTTATGTCTCATCTTTGATTGTGGCCCCGAAGTGGGTTTATGTGGAAATAGAAAGAATCACATTCTAATTCATTTGGAATGGACAAGATAAAATAAAAAAAGAAGCACAATGTATCAAAACTATGAAAATGGAGGTTTACGAGTAACAAATTTTTATTTAAGTACAACGTGTAATGTGGATGAAAAGATTAACATATTGTAACAATCAGATGAAATGGAAAACGCTGTTCAATAGTTTATGTAAATCAATTGGTGGTGATCATTTTTCAATGTAATTATAATACCGCCAAGATCAGAGCAAAGTTACCAACATTCTATCTTGAAATGTTAAGAGTTTGGCAATGAATGGAAGAATGTAGGACAAAGGAGAAGGATTGTGTTTCAAACACTATAAAATTTAATAACAAACATGTATTTATTGATAGCAAAATGGTATTTGATATAAAACTCTATACTCATAACATATTTAAACTTATTTATTTGATTGATGGAAACGGCCACTTAAGGCCAGTATCTTACTTTTCAAACTGCGGTTTGGACTCTAATGATATTTTAAAAATATCATGGTATTATGATGCTCTGCCAATTGGATGGTAACGTTCATTCAGGATTAATCCATTACAAAGTAATCAGTCCCATGACGACCATATCTCTTTACAACAGTACTATTGGGAAAAATGTATCTCTAGACAAGATTAGTTCAAAACAAATATATATATATATATTATTAACGGTTTAAAAAAGACGGATGACATGCATAAATCAATCGTATTTTTTCAAGTTTAAACGTAAATCAAATTCGGCATATTTTCATGAGACCGCGTTTTTCTACAGTGCATTGTAAATTTAGGAAATTTCAGTTTAAACAGCTGCACGGGGTTATTTACACAAATGATAAACTTCATACAATAGGTTATATTTCATCTAACAAATGTTCGTTTTGTTACCAAGAAGTTGAAACTCTTGATCACTTATTTAAAAGTTGCCCGAATGTTCAAGCACTTTGGAAAAATATTGGACATAAATTAAGGTTAAAAGAATTGGAGAATCTCTCCATGGAATACACTTTGTTAGGGACTCAAGTTCAAATAGGATAAAATGTTTAAATACAGTAATTTTAATAGTTAAAAAAAAGATATTTATTCTGCAAGGCAGGAAGCTGTTTTGCCAGCTGTTGGAATCATAATAAAACATTGTAGAAAATATAAGGTAGAGGAATATAGGATTGCACAAGAGAGGAATACCTTGGCAATTCATCTCCAGAAATGGGAACAGGTTGATTTAGAGTAACGAATGGATGCGTATATTTCATTTTTATTATTACTTTTTTTCTTTTCCAAGTATGTACATGTATTAAACAATGTTTTGTCATATTAGTCTTATGTTATGTAATTTTCAGTAAGTGTGATCAAAATAATGTTACCTTCAATAATTATTTGCAATATTTATTTCGTCTTGTAATGTTTTGTAATACATGTATGATATGTTTGATTATGAATATATTGAAATTAAAAAAATTGTTTCAAAACAAAAAACTATACAGGTTCAACACGAATGTCATGGAAGAAGAGGATGACATTCCGTCACCGTTGTTGGTCGCCGTCGTCGTCGTAGTAGTAGTCGTCATAGCCATGTAGTAGTTAATGTAGTTATATTTACATTTATTATTGTTATTGCTATTTTTATTATTATCATATTTTTATCATGATGATTAGTAGTAGTAGTAGTATACTATATCATTAGCATATCATTTTGAAACTTTTATAAGATTGTTAATCATAATTTGCATAGTTTGTTATCAATATTATTTTCATTACTATTATTATTGTAACTATTATTACTATTATTATCATTATTATTATTGATAGCGTCATTGTTATGAACAGTAGTAGTAGTAGTAGCAGTAGTAGTAGTAGTGGTAGTAGTAGTAGTAGTAGTAGTAGTAGTTATAGTATTATTAATCATTTAAGTATTATATTTTTTGTTCTTCTCATTCGGTCTTCTTCTTCATCTTTTTCTTCTTCTTATCATCATCACTAGTATCAATATTACATTATTATTATTAGTGAGTAGTATATAGTAGTAGTAGTAGTAGTAGTAGTAGTAGTAGTAGTAGTAGTAGTAGTTGTTGTTGTAGTAGTATCGGTGGTAGTAGGAGTAGTAGCTAGAACTAGTATATTTTAATTCATCGTTTAGAATCATTTTGAAACAATTATGAGTGGAAACAACTGGACTTCTAGATGATGTAGATTCTCCTTCGTTTTGTATTATTTTCTTGTCTTATAATTATTATTACCGCTCACTAAATTAATTTTGGCTATTGCCCGAATTCTAGGTTTTTCACCTCCTTGTGTATGACGCCACTGTAAAACATGTTCGTATATATAATTTGTACGACTGCTCTCTAGCTAGCTCTGTACATGAACATGATGAAGGGTATACGTAGCCACTGAACAGTGGCTGTAGTTTGCATGCGGTGGTGGGCCGTGGGTATGGGCGGCCATAAGGGCCAAAATTAACGTCATCTTAAACAAGCAAAACACAGTAAAAACAGACAAAGGACATAAACAAACAAACAAAACTTCGTACGGTGAAAGGTCTATGTCAAACAAACAAAGGACGATCACAAACGAACAAAGGACGATTACAAACGAACAAAGGACGATCACAAACGAATAAAGGACGATTACAAACGAACAAAGGACGATCACAGATAAACAAAGGACAATTAAAAACAAACAAAGGATACTTGCAAACAAACAAACAAACAAACAAAGGATGATTAAAAACAAACAAAGGACGACCAAAAACAAACGAGAAACAAGTTAAAACAAAGGACGATTGGGCCGGGCAATCAAAGCACAATCACAAAGAATTTATCAATACTGATTCCAAATAAAGAAAGGATGTTTCGAAAATCGTATAAGGATGATGAGAAATGAACAAAGGACGTTTAGAAAAGGACGAAGGACGATCAGAAAAGAACTGGACATAATAGGACAGTAGAGGGTGTCCTACTCGACACCATACAGCTTATATAGCGCTAGCTGCAGATATGAGCGCTGTATTTCTGTTAAGTGTTTTCGATTGTTAATGCCAATGAAGCCAATCCAGTGGAATAAAAATGAGAATCGAGCTTAGTCTTTTCTCCAGACCCAGTTAATTAAAACTGGTGGAATATATGTCTTTGTTGTTGTTTTAACTTATGCGGTGCTTATTGTGAATATATGCCCTAAGAGTAAATTGAGAATCAAAGGTAGTCTTTTCTCCAGACCCGGCTTCTTATAACTAAAAACTAAAACCTTATTCATATAGCACAAAAGTGCAAAGTCTTTTTTCCAGACCCAGTTAATTCAAAGATTATAATATAAGTCCAAAGTCTTTTTTCAGACCCGGTTGTTTCAAAAATTATAATATAAGTCCAAAGTTATTTTTCCAGACCCGGTTGTTTCAAAAGTTATAATATAAGTCCAAAGTCTTTTTTTCCAGATCCGGTTGTTTCAAAAATTATAATTTAATTCCAAAGTCTTTTTTTTTCCAGACCCGGTTATTAAAAAATTATAGGTCCAAACTAAGATACCATAATGATAATCCAGTGGAATAAAAATGAAAATCGAGCTTAGTCTTTTCTCCAAACCCTTTATTCAAAAATTATAAATAACAATACAACAACAACAAAACAGTATAGAGACCCCATAATCGTATTAATGGTGGATAACATGGACATATAGCGTAGCCTTTCAGCCAATTATTTTTTTTTCTCAAAATAACACATTTATAGTATTAATTAAAAAAAATCAAAATCTAAGACCAAACAATCCTTCAACCTAAGAACCTGTTTTAAAAAGAGGTGTAGAGCGTTGTCTTTATTCCAGACCTAATCATTAAAAAAAATACAAAAAAACTTCTAATGTAAGACCCTATCATATTCTTTTTCTTGTGGAATAACACGGGTTTTAAAACGTACTCTTTCCTCTAGACCCGGTTATTTAAAAGAATGAATCTAAAAAAATTCAAATCTAAGACCAATCTTCAAAAGTAACACCCAGTAAAAAAAAAATGTTTTTACCCCACACCCATTTTTTTTTTAAAATAATACTGAGATCCCTTCAAAACATTGTAATAATGCATGGGTAAAGCAAACATCCTTTCTCCAGACTCGGTTATTATTTGAAAAAAAAAATAGTTTTTACAAATATTCTAAAACGAATACCCAATAATCTCATTACCGTGGAATAACATGAAGATCGACTGTAGACTTTCCTCCAGACACAGTTATTTCAAGAATAAAAAAGCAATAAAACCCAACCCCAACAACGAATCTAAAGGCGACCGCACACCTTACGACTGGTCTGCGACCCGATTTTAGAATAAAATGTAGTGGAATTTGATGCTAATACTGAGACTTGGAATATCTTACTCTGTAATGTTCTAAATCATCTTACGAATACCTATGATCAAATTTGTGACTATATTATCATTCTTCTTAGAATAAAAGCGAATTTAATATCTAGTCGTAATGACGTCATAGCAGTCGTACGATTGGCTACGATTTGAAACTAATTTGGACTTTACTCCAAAACAAGGGCTTGTAATCTTTCAAAATGGCTATAATATTAATATTTCAATTAATTTTAACCTCAAATAAAATGATATGTTCCATTCACATCTTCAGAAAATGAGCAAAAAGCGATTTTTTTTCCAAAATCGGGTCGCAGACCAGTCGTAAGGTGTGCGGTCGCCTTTAGAACCAACAATCATCCAAATTAAGACCATGTAGAAAAGCACATGTTAAGAACGTTGTCTTTATCGAGACCCAGTCATTTAAAAAATAATTTAAACAATCTTAAAAACATTAGTATTTGTCATATTCTTATTCCTGTGGAATAACATGAGTATTATTGTTAGTCTTTTGTCTAGACCCGGTTATTTAAAAGATAAACAAAAAATGAAAAAAAATCAAAGCTAAGATCAATCTTTAAAATTAAACCCAGTTAAAATGGTTGGGTTTAGAGTGTTGTCTTTACCCCACACCCAGTTCTCTTAAAAATACAAATTACGCGAAACAATTAATCTTAAAACTTGGACCCCAGCATCTTCCAAACTACAAAAACCCTGTGATAACGTGTACCACAAAAAGCGAAAAAATAATGATAGGCGTAATTATTCATATTTGAAGGAAACGTGCTTTATAACCCAAGATAATTCAACATCGTTATTCTACATCAAGGATAATCTGGGTCTTTATCAATATTGTCTGTTTGTTCTTTTTGTTTCCTATAATTTCCTTCTTTGAAATAACTGGGTCTGGTGGAAAGATTACACCATATTTCCATGTCATTCAACATGAATAAGATTGTGGGCCTTTGTTTTACTATTAATATATATCTTTTTCATGATTTGTTGTTTTTAAATAACTGGGTCTTGAAGAAAGACTACGCTATATTTTCAAGTTATTCAACATCAATGAGATTGTTGGGTCTTTGTTAATACTGTTCTTTATGATTTTCTATTTTAAAATATCGGGGCTGAAACAAAGACTACACCATATTTCGATGCTATTCAATGTTGAAAAGATTGCGGTGTCTGTTCTTGGTTGTTGTTGTTTTGATTTTGAATGAATTTTTTTTAAACTGGGTCTGGTGGAAAGTTTATGCTATATTTACATTTTGTTCAACATTAATAAGATCGTATATTATAATTTTTAACCGGGTCTGGAAAAACGACTTTGCACTTTTGTTATAATTTTTTAAACAACCGGGTCTCGAAAAAAAACTTTGGACTTGTATTATATTTTTTGAAATAAACGGGTCGACTTATATTATAAGTTTGGAATTAACAGGGTCTGGAAAAATATACTTTGGACTTATATTATAATTTTTGAATTAACCGGGTCTGGAAAAAAGACTTTGGACTTGTATTATATTTTTTGAACAACCGGGTCTGGAAAAAAGACTTTTAACTTTTGTGCCATATGAACGCATTACTATAGGGTTTTTAGTTTTTAGTTTTAAGTAACTGGATCTGGAGAAAAGACTACGCTTGATTCTCAATTTACTTTTAGCGCATATATTCACAATAAGCACCGTATAAGTTAAAACAACAACAAAGACATTTATTCTACCAGTTTTAATTATCCGGGTCTGGAAAAAAGACTTTGGACTTATATTGTCATCTATATCTCTGCCATCTTGTAAAGCTGAAATAAGTCTGGCAGTACGTTTTCTATAATGTTGCTTGTGATGATGGCCTCCATTGGCATTAACAATCGAAAACACTTAACAGAATACAGCGCTCATATCTGCAGCTAGCGCTTATCGTGTAGGACACCCTCTACTGTCCTAATATGTCCAGTTCTTTTCTGATCGTCCTTTGTCCTTTTCTCAACGTCCTTTGTTCATTTCTCATCATCCTTATTCGATGTTTCGAAACATCCTTTCTTTATTTGGAATCGGTATATTCTTTGTTGCCCGGCCCAATCGTCGTTTTTTTCAAACTTGTTTCTCGTTTCTTTTTGGTCGTCCTTTGTTTGTTTTTAATCATCATTTTTTTGTTTGTTTGCAAGTATCGGTTGTTTGTTTTTAATTGTCCTTTGTTTGTCTGTGATCGTCCTTTGTTCGTTTGTAATCGTCCTTTGTTCGTTTGTAATCGTCCTTTGTTCGTTTGTGATCGTCCTTTGTTCGTTTGTAATCGTCCTTTGTTCGTTTGTGATCGTCCTTTGTTTGTTTGACATAGACCTTTCACCATACGAAGTTTTTGTTTGTTTGTTTATGTCCTTTGTAAGTTTTTACTGTGTTTTGTTTGTTTAAGATGACGTTAATTTTGGCCCTTATGGCCGCCCATACAACATGGCCAAAGTTTGTTGATCCTAAATGACCTTTGACCTTAATCATGTGACGTGAAACTCAGGCAGGATATTTAGTGATACAGTAGCTTTGTACACAATTAGTCGTCCATGGATAATGATTCAATTTATTATACATCAATTTATTCCATCAATTTTACTTGCTAGAACTTACAAAGATAATCAAATTAACAATAGATAGTGAACTTCAATGATAAAATCTTAAACTACTTATTCAATCACTTACTGTCTGTATTGTGCATTAAACATTAATGAAATATTATTGGAAAATGTACATATCATGAGAGGTTACGTCCATTTTTTTAATGGATACTGACGGTTATGCAAGTTTGTTTTTATCTCTCTCTCTCTCTCTTTTATTCGGGACAACCAGTTATTGACCTGAATGCGTTTGACTTGGTCTTAAAGAAATACCTTTTGGACTTCCTTGAGGGCATAGAGCAAAAAGATGGGGACTACATCAGGGCCCCGTTTCATAAAGGACTTGAAACTGTTGTAACTTTGCCGCTATGACAATTTACCATGGAACCCTTGATTCTGATTGGCTGCTGAGCCCTGTTACCATGGTAGTTGCCATAATGGCAAAGTTACAACAGTTGCAAGTCCTTTATGAAACGGGCCCCTGGTGGCCGTTTCATAAAACAGTTGAATGACAGGTGATCCTTTCTTGAGGTAAATGTTATTCACCATTAAAAATGTTTAATGGTGATTATTTTGCGCGTAAAAATAGTTCACCAGTCGTAAGCCGCTCAGCTTATGAAACACGCCCACCCGGTAACCTCTGGTATTATTTGAACACATTAAGAAAAATCAGACAAACAAAACACTGACAATTTGATCAAATCTGACAAGGAATAACAAAGTTATGGCATTTTAAAGATATGCATTATTCCGGTGAAAGCGTTCTGGGCATGTCTTTATGAATATTCATTCAAATTTTTCGTACAAGACCCAAAAAATATTGGAATGACAAATGATTAGGTGCATAGCCTAAGTTTCTTTCAAAGTACAAAGCCACTAAGAAACTTAACAAGTGATAGAACTTCATAAAAGATAAGAAATTGTAATATTGAAAAGGATTATTTGAATCAGAGTAAGATCAGATACTCACTACAGAGTTAAAGGGTTTTTTTTATAATAAAATGTAGGAATTTTTAGGACAGCACAATATTCTTTGTTTCAAATTTCTCCCCAAAGAAATTCACAACTTTCAAAATGGTTGGTAGTAGTTTTACATGCGAAATTTCAAATTGTACGTGTGTGAGTATGCAAAAGGCGGCGTCATGATTTCTTGGTCGGGGGCGAGGGACGACCAATTTTGTCTCAATTGAATAATAGGGGTAATACAAAGTAACAGTACACGATCTTTGTCTGACTACTTGATAGTACTTAGTCTTTATTCTTTCTTTTCCTCTTTAATTTTTTAGCATGTTCTCCTCTATTATTTAATTCATTAATTTAACGAGCAAAGGGAGACGATATGGCTAAGCCAGAGTCTCAAATTATATGACGTCATGAGAAAATTGCAACGTCACGCAACTTTGTCGCGAACGTAACAGCTGCTCCGCGGTAAAAAAGTCTATGCGTTTTATGTGTTAAAGCAAAAATCGCGTATCAAGATGGAGGCTGAGAAAAAAGCTAAGGCAAATTTCACTGAAGGCATAGAAGGAGAGAAAGTTACGCTAATAGCAGAAATAGGAGACTCACGCTTAATTCACGTTTCAGGATAAAGAAAACTGTCTTGAAGTTAGGGCAAAAATCTTAGCCATGTTGTATTTATGGAATACAGACTCTGCAGTTTTATGAAAAGTTGCTTATAGCCATTCATCCTATATCAGTATATCTGTCTCGGTCGCGCAAAATTATTAGCCAATTCTTTATGGAATACGCGTTTTGGCTAAGAATTTTGGCTTAGACAGAAAATAAGACAAAATGATTAGATTTTTTACTTAAGCATGCTTATTTCGTTTATAGAATACGGGCCCTGGTATACATGTGTGTCTTTCCTATAACGCTGTCTTCTTAAAGCCATGCGCAATGCAACGGGTTTGCAAAAGTTGGGATGAGATTAACATGCTTTATCCGCGGTAATGTTACCGCACATTTTGGTAAATTGCATATTTGGTATTCACTTGTATAATTTCTTGGTAGCTTTGTTTTTTGAAAGACTAGGAAAACAATTGACCGGCTAAAGCTATTAGCTAGCTTACGCACCACTAACCTGGTCGTTTAACTTTGGACCTCACGGCTGCCCATAAAAATTACCCGAAACTCACGCGCAACTATACAAGGCCTTTTATAACAAGACATTATTTGTGACTATTGTGAGGAAAAGTGATATTCAAGGAATATGAATATTGAAAAGCAAAAAGGAAAATGAACAGCATTAAACTTAACTGGATAAAATGTACACATGATTCAACGTTGCTCTGTGAATGTTAGAAAAATATGCGAGTTACTTACAATAAGTATATAGTAATTAAATCCATGAAACAGTAAATTCAGTAAACGAACTATCAATAAACATAATAAACATAAAGTATTGATTAATTTCAAGGAAAATCATTTTAAAATGATAAAATGTGAACATTTTAAGCGCAGTGCATAATCAAAACCAGAAGCATCATTTGGTATAGCATTTAGTAAACCAGATTGGTTTAATCTTTTATACAGTTCAATTTACAAGTTAGCATAAATTATATGTATAGATTCGATCGGTGCCTCCCAATAAATAAAACAGCGCGAATGTTTTGCAATAACGTAGGCAAAAAAACCACAGAATTTTCACTTGAGTAATTGTTTATTGTTGCTCTTTTGCTTCAACAAAGAAGTCAAACATGAACTATTTTACAACATCCTAAGCTAAAACAATATTAAACACACACACATTCAAATTTACCAAAACACATCTACAGGTATAATCTTCTTGCTATTAATGAATATTCATGTACTGCATGAATGAGGCGTTTTTTACAAAAAGGTATGTTTTACGATAACCGTTTTCCCCCATTTACTGTGCACTATCCTAATGAGTGCCAAACTTGCGCGAAAAGAAATTAATAATTTCTCCCGTCAAAATTAGCTATTCATATCTAATGCATGAGTGTAGACATGGTAGACCACAGTTTACACCAGAGTTCATCCGGGCTATAAGGTCTCGAACCTGAGTAGACCTAACCTATTTATTTATTTATTTATTTTATTTATTTATTTATTTATTCATTTCCTTTTTTAAGGGTGGCCCAATCAGCACAAACTCTGATTTTCGTTGGGACCCTTTTAAATACAAAGTAGATGTACACACAAATATATATATACACTGTAATAAATGAAGTGCTGATTTAGCACTTACAGTGCTTGTTTAGTGATTGCACTACGAGTGCTGATTTTCTAGTTTAAAGTAGTACTAGAAAATCAGCACTTAATTTTTACAGTGTATATATTTATGTATATGCACACACACACACTTTTTTTTGTTTTGAATACTGTTTTTATTCTGATTTCATGAACAAATAGTTACATAACATTTCAATTTAACATTTCAAATCACATATAATACTTTACATTTCATATTTTCACTTTTTTCACTAACTTAATATAATCATGAATCATATATATCTTAAAACACACACCCTCAAGAACCCACATACACACACACACACACTTTTTTTTATACTGTTTTTATTCTGATTTCATGAACAAATAGGTACATAACATTTCAATTTTACATTTCAAATCACATATAATACTTTACATTTCATATTTTCACTTTTTTCACTAACTTAATATAATCATAAATCATATATATCTTAAAAGAAAACAATGAAATCAGCTATTATAAAAATGCTTAAACACCAAACTTCCCCCTCCCTCTCCCACCCCACCCCGCCCCAACACACACCCCCACACACACTTACATACACACCCTCACACACACACATATATATATATATATATATATATATATATATATATATATATAAAGCAAACTTAAAACTACAAACTTATGTATTTATGTATAAATAGACTAATTGAAAATGTTACTGAATGAAATACAAAGTTTGATAATACACGTTTACAGCCTAATCAAATTAATATTTTATTCTCGAACGAGTGTGCTATGCTTGATCTTACTGTTTACATGAATATAAGCATGGTAAGTGATTAGCCGCATCAGTGCTTTTGTATAATATTTGGAGTTGAAAAGGAAAGAATTTGTAAAATTATTTTTTATCGTCGTCATCTTAAGGCCACCGCACACCTTACGACTGTTCGCGATCCGATTTTGGAACGAATCGCATTTTGCTTATTTTCTGAAAATGTGAATGGAACATATCATTTTATTTGAGGTTGAAATCAATTGAAAGAATACTAATATAACCATTTTGAAAGATTGCAAGCTTTTATTTTTGAGTAAAGGCCAGATTGGTTTCAAATCGTAGTCAATCGTACGACTGCTATGACGTCATTACGACTAGATATTGAATTCGCTTTTATTCTAAGGAGGATGATAGCATAGTCACAGATTTGAACATAGGTATTCGTACGATGATTTAGAACATTACACAGTAAGATATTCCAAGTCTCAATATTAGCATCAAATTCTACTACATTTTATTCTGAAATCGAGTCGCCGACCAGTCGTAAGGTGTGTGGTCGCCTTTAAACATGCCCATACGTGGTATCGTTTACGAATGGGACGCAGCTTTCCTTTTCAGGTATTCATGAAGGTTTTACATTTTTAATTGAATCTTGCAAATGTGGGTATATCGCCAACCGCATTGCGTGTCCTCCCAGTTACTCACGTCCTCCTCCCAGCTACTCACGTCCATCCTCGATGTCGTCATTCTCAGGAGTACACACGAAATGCCTTCAGTATACCACTTATGTGGGTAGTTTTCAGCCCATGCGGTGAAGTTGACTGACGTCCCATCGGACCAAAGAAATGGTCCATCTTTATCGGGTCTGTACAGACCGATCCATGCCCTGCAGCCCCACCAAACCTTTTATAAAACGAAATAATATCGGCTGATAAGTGAAAATTTAAATAGCCGTAAGATTAACGAGATGGCAAGGCATTTTGTTTTACCATTAGTCGTCTAAACAGCTGTAGACTTGTTAAAACTGTAAATAGATATGGTGGCGCATGTTGCCATGTTGACATGTAAAAAAAACATTCATATGGCATGATGGTAACTTAAGGACCCTTCCCAATTCAGATTCTAAAGGAATGTTTAGTTACCATGGCAACATTAATTGTTTTCCCAGGTCGATTTACCATGACATTTCGATTTGTCGGACTTGGTGTGATTTAACATTAGAGAGTCGCCGCGCAAGATACCTTATGTCTCCGTGCTCCGTGACCATGGTGACGACATAGTCATAGAACTTTCCAGGTCTGGAGACGAATTGGATAATACTTTATAGTACTGGGGGTGTTTCACAAAGATTCAATCATGACGTAGAGTCGCACTCAAATGCCTAGTTGCATGTATTACAAAATGCATGGCCGTATTGGTGAGATCATGCGAAGAGGACGCCTACTACTGCGTATCGTTCAATAAGATTGCGCGTTTCATATCGTGTACGCGTCGACATTTGAGTGCGACTCTAAGGGGGTGTTGCAAGAAAATATTTGCAATCAATCGCAAATATTCTGTTGCAATTTTACAGTTGATTGATCGCTTTTAACCATAGCAATTCAGATTAAACTCCTTGTTCAAAAAGCAGACCAGCAATCAATCACAAATTTACATTTGCAAGATATATGAATGATTTAGGGACTGAAAATAGACTTGCAATTGACCGCAAGTTTCTTGCAACGGCCCATAAGTCTTCCCCCGAGAAGCCAGCGGTGTTTGCCTAGCTAAAGACTCCCTCACACCATGGACCTATTACTAGTAGGTCCATGCTCACACCTAACCGAATCGCCTGAAATATGCCTTGTGATGGCTGGCGAAAGGCATATTTTTAAAAATCGTTTTCAATGGTAACTGAAAGTAAATTATATTTACCCTTCGTGTTTGGGTTCGTACACCTTCTGAACTAACAGCTGCGATTATTCAAATTCGCGCGGAAATTTTGAACATGTTAAAAATTTCCCGACGAATTGAAAAATCGTTGGTCATCTATTTGAATTCGCATCTCTTATTTAATCATTCGTTTATCGTTCGTGTGTTATTGTCGCGCGTAGTCCCTCATCGCACTTTTGCCAAAGTGGACCGATCTCGAAAGAACCCTTAACGAAGCAACACGATGACACAAACGTACATAAACACCCAATCTATTCCCTCGTCTTCGTTTCTAATCGCACGCCATATCAAACCATTGCTCACTGTTCGTTCGTCTTATTGGGTTATATTAACCCTTCGCTCGCCTTCGGCTGCAATTTACTCAAAGAGGTGAACCGAAAAATCGATATCTTTCGCATGTCATATTTATCCTTCGCCTACTGTTCGTTAATAAGATTTGACAATAGTTACTGATCGCATGATTTGACGGAAATTTTATTTGAATTCGTTGACAATTCGTGCATTTTTCCCATTCGTCACCCTTCGTCCGCCTACATTCGGTCAGGTGTGAGGGGGCTTTAAATAGGTTATTAATTTTCATCTTCATTGCAATATAGTAGGGATACCCCGTAGTAAAGAAATGGGCGTCTGGATGGTCGTTAGTGGTGGGTGTGGTCAGGAGGGCGTTGAAAAGGACCCCAAAATTAGGCTGGCCTTGCTGAAAAAGAAACCTCATGAACTCGCTGGGATATCGATATTGTCTTGCTTATTGTCAGGGTCATTAAAAATATGATGCTAGATATTTTGGTGGTGGGGATTAGCGGCCACACGCAACCAAAAAAATTAGCGGAATGCATTAGTCAAATAGCAATGTATTGGGTCAGATGCATAAAAAGTAGCAATTGCTTGCCAGCAATTACTTCAAGCACAAGCAATAGCAATAACCCTAACCCTAACTTTTACATGTGTACAAGCAAAATATCATGCTTCAGCAATTGCTTTATTTCATATGCATAACCCCTTGCTAGTGCTTGGACCCTTTTCTTGCCTTCAGGAAGCAATTGCTTGCGGTTTGAACAAAAGAGACGTCACGCTGGTGCAAACACGACTCACAGAAAAGGCAGGACTCGGACACAAGAGTGTGGCAGTGCAAATTACTGCTTCTTTCCTATAATATCTTTTCCTCAGACGTGGTGTCAAACTAACTCGTTTCTTTTTGATAAATTTATAAATGTGGCATTTGGTTTGCACTTATTAAGAAGAAAACAAGGACATGTGCGTTACGGTACACCTTCGGGTTCTCTCTCAAGTGTAAAAACATGATTTTTTTTAAAAACGCGAATACCCTGATCAAGCAAACGCTCAAGCTGCTCCGACAGAGCTTGAAAAAACCCCAGTGAGTGCCTAAACGCACAAGCGAAATGCTGGCTGTATGCATACGCTCTTTAGCAAAAGCTTAACGGCAGGAATTGCTAGCAGTCAGTCAGCGATTAATGTAGCAAAATAATTTGCTCGCTCATTTTTATGCATACAGAATCAAGCAAAAGCCAAGCAAGAGCTTAGCAAAAGCAATTTCTACTTTCTATGCATCTGACCCGTGATCTCCAAGTGTTTAGTGTCGCACTTAGACCCTTAATATTTTGTTTGTGCCGAAACCCGGATGCACACAGACGTCTGCATGCAGTTGCAGAAATGGGCTAATGGTTGGTGGTTGGGTGGGGGTGTTGGAGGGGGAAGGGTCGGGGAGGAAGAACACATTGGGGAAATGGTATATCTAGCTTGGGGGAGGTTGGGGTTCCTTAAAAAATGACCAATAGAATGCCCTACCCCCTAAAAGGGGGAGAAAAGTCTGAAAGATCGTCACATTTAGGAAATAAACCCCCGAAATTGTGCAAAGCCCTAAGCGAGGTTCTAGAATAGAACTTTTGGTGGGGGCTTCTGCCGGGGGCTTGAGATTTTGGATTGGGGTAATTAATACACACTGGTCATATCAATACAATGGAAATGGCCTATATCTTGGGCAGCAGGAGGGTACTTTACCGACCATGCAGCTGATCTATTTTATCATCCCGTCTCCACTGTCCCCTGCAAAAAAACCTATTTGTTTTTTTGTTTGCGAGTGATCGTTGCGACCGAGCGAAAAAAAAATGTGCAAATTAATGGTACTTGGAATTTTTTTTTTTTTCAGAACCATTTCGTTTGTGAAGTCTAAATTCAAACCCTTTTCAGCAGATATCTATTTTGTGCTGAAACCTTGATCTGATTGCAGATCGCATAAGCATTGATAAAGGGGGGAATGGTTGTGGTGGGGGTGATGTGGGTGTACTTTTAAGAGTGATTTTACTAATTTTCTACTGTTGTCACCGTTGCGTACTGTGTAGACATCTATCATTATCAAGGAACTGTATACCGATCATCTTGATTTAGCTTCCGCGGGTCTCTTACCCTCCCCCTTTTTATGTTATGATAATCTCCTTGTCCATGTTGACTCAGCCACCCGGCCACAATCATCTTACATTCAGCCCTTGTTCAAACCTAGATATGAACCTTCCTCCACATCAAAGGGATGAGGTAAAGGGAAGACTGGGTGGTATCCCGATGAGGAGGACAGTTATCAGAGGCATGTCAATTTATGGAAGGTCTGGAAAAGATGTGGAGACATTTCCAAGGAGCACAGTTATTTTATTTGAAGTTCGGCATAATGCTAGGAATAAAAAAATAATAATAATTTTGCTTTCCGGTAAGCCCTGTGTTCGGAGTTAAGTCCAATTCGGCTTTAAGTCGCATGCGATGGAGACTTCATTCCGATTTGGAATTGATTTTGATTTTATACCTACAGGGAGGCTCGAACTTGACTGAATTATGATTTCAGTAATCCCATCACAATTCTGAATTCTGATTACTAAAATTATATTGGTTGAAATGTTCATATATATCAAGTGTCATTGCAATTTCTTTGAAAGTTCGATCGCAACGAATCGCAGTGTGCGCAGGGCTTATAAGTTAGCATCATCTTGGCCGTAAGACCGACAACCTATGTCGGAGTCCTATAGCGGTCTCTATGATCAATCGCATGATATTGAAACGAAAACAAATAGGTTTTAGCAGGGGGTCAAGGGAGAAAAATACAGATACCAAATCCCAGCTGCATGATCAGTGTAGTACCCCCTTGTTGACAAAAAGATTAGGCCCTTTCCATTGTAATTATATGACCAACGTAGGGGGTTAATTTCCTAATGGTGTTAGTTTTTTTTTTGCTTTTGTCATTTTTAAGGACCCCCTCCCTCCATCAAGCTAGATATACCATGGGTGACCCGACAATTGCTCCGCCGACATCTGCTCCGCCGACAATTGCTACGCAAAATACGACAACTGCTCCGCCGACAATTGCTCCGGACAGTTGCTCCGCCGACAGTTGCTCCGTCGACACTTGCTCCGCTGATATTTGCTCCGTCGACACTTGCTCCGCCGATATTTGCTCCGTCGACATCTGCTCCGCCGAAAATTGCTCCGCCGACATCTGCTCTGATTATACGACAATTGCTCCGCCGATATTTGCTCCACCGCCGATATCTGCTCCGCCAAAATCTGCTCCGTCAATATTTGCTCCACCGACATCTGCTCCGCCGAAAATGGCTCCGCCGTAAATTGCTCCGATAATGCGACGACTATTTATTTATTTATTTATTCGTACTTTCATGCGCATAACAATTGTAGCACAGGCTGAAGACGTCAATTTCCATTTTTGTATATTATAATATATTGCAAAGTAAATTTAAACAATGCTTGCATGACATACACAGGGGCCGCGGAACGGTTTTCAAAATGGGGGGCTGACCATGCTAAAAATCACAATCATATGATCTTTTTTACGTTTTTGTACACGGTTTTGGAAAAAAAAAGTGGGGGGCTTCGGCCCCTGATACATAACATAGAAAGAAATAGAATAAGAGGGATAAGCACAAAGGAGGGATAGATATTCTTATTCATGGGAGTGGCATTTTGTGTATATAAGTGTTATTACGTGACTGGTGATTAAAATGAAAAAAAATACGCGTGCTCTTGTAATAATTATGACAGTACAAAAAAACATAGATATACCCCATTCTTAGCGTCAAAATCGCTCTGGCTAAATATGCTCCGGAGTGGAGATATTTGCTCCAGGTGAAATTCAACGGTACCCCAACTTATTTGTCGAAAACCTGTACTGTAGTCATGCAAAATGTTTACTGTCGGCAAATTTTGTCCCTCACAAACATGACCAAGACATTCAGTAAGTAAAAATTAATATTCACGAAAATACCAACTTGTGAAAGGCTACATGTCGTGTCACCTTCTCGACTCACCCCTCCACTCTGGTTTCCATATCTTCTCGTATACACAGTGCTCTGGTCTCCACATCCACATCATGTCATATACACCGTAGGTTTTTAGATAAATATGATAATATATATAATAGTGAGTTGATTTTGTGTTTTATGTTGATCATGATTGTATTCTTCACTGATAGAAAAAGGATAATTAAAATATTCAATTAGCGCATCGCACTCTCATTTCTTTTACGAGATCCCCCCCCCCCCGAGGTATGCTTCATGTTTACAATTTAAAAAAAATGCGTATAAATCTCCCCTTTCTATTTCTACGCATTTTTTTTATTGTAAACATGAAGCATACCTGGGGGGAGATATCTCGTAAAAGAAATGAGAGCATGATGCGCTAATTGAATATTTTGGATATATTTACCAGAAAAGGGACAATAGCGACAATATGAATATATTTTAATAAATGGATATATGTATGTATCTCTCTCATAACGTCTAAACAAATAATGTTGTTTTTAAAATACAATAATATATATTACTGGTATATATATTATTGTCTTTTAAAAACAACTTTATTTGTTTAGACGTTATGAGAGAGATACATACATATATTCATTTATCAAAATATATTTATATTGTCGCTATTGCACAGAATAGAACAAAATACAACCGAAGTCTAATTTTATAGTGACTCACCAGTAGCGTAATGAGCCAACAACAAAAAATGGAGGTGGCCAGACAAGGATGACATTTATTTTCCTTTCCTTTATTCGTTTTTTCCATTGATAGGGAGAATGGGGGATCCGTGACCCCTAGAACGCCCCTCCCCCATCTGTACGCCAGTGATGATCATTGAAACAAATTGAAAGAAAAAAGGTGCAAGGGTAGATAAGGCCCAAGACGTAATAAAAATATTGATAAAAATTATAATGCTGATAATGAAAATAAATGGCGTGAAAGAACAAAACGAGAGAGAGGAGAGGGGAGCCCGCACGAATGTATGGTGTATAAGTTGCTGGAAAGCAGAAGAGATATTGTGTCCAGCACCCCCCCCCCCCCCCACATTCTCTCCCCGCTCAAGACCGGAGTGAAACCAATGATAATAATATATGAACAAAAATCCAGATTCACAATCTGCGTTACAATTTGTCAAGTGTCAGCGGCAGGGAGAACAATTTGTTTTTTTTTTAAGCAGAAAGCTGTGATGATTGGGGGAGAATGAAATAAATAAATAAATAAATAAGAACAGAACAATTTGTAAGATGTTCGTGCAATTTTGTTATCTGAGCACATGACGGCGGAGCAATTGTCGTATAATCGGAGCAGATGTCGGCGGAGCAATTATCGGCGGAGCAGATGTCGACGGAGCAAATATCGGTGGAGCAAGTGTCGACGGAGCAAATATCGGCGGAGCAAGTGTCGACGGAGCAACTGTCGGCGGAGCAACTGTCCGGAGCAATTGTCGGCGGAGCAGTTGTCGTATTTTGCGTAGCAATTGTCGGCGGAGCAAATGTCGGCGGAGCAACTGTCCGGAGCAATTGTCGGCGGAGCAGTTGTCGTATTTTGCGTAGCAATTGTCGGCGGAGCAAATGTCGACGGAGCAATTGTCATGGAACCATACCATGTCCCTTATGTTCTTCCATCCCCGACCCTTCCCCCTCAACCCCTGCCCTCTAACATTCTCACCCAAACCCAATCAGCAGCCCATTTCTGCATCTGCATGCAGAAGTTTTGGTGCATCGGGTTCTCAACACAAACGCCGGGTCTGAAGTGTGACACTAAACACATGTAGATAATACATCGCTGTTTTACTTTTGCATTACGCTAGTATAAAGGTCAAACCCTTAAGATTGATAAACTTTTCAGTTATGTCTGGCATTATTTTTCAATGACCCTAATAATAAGCAAGACAATGTCCCACCGATTTCATGATGTTTCTTTTTCAGCTAGGCTAGCCTATTTTTTTTTCTTTTTCTTTTTCAACGCCCTCCTGACCACACCCACCACTAACGACCAGCCAGACGTGCGTTTCCTTACTAAGGGAATACATACTTTATTGCTATATGAAGATAAAAATTGGCTCCCGGACTAATGGTGGTTCTAATAGCAATGAAATTTATAATGATTATGATACTGATAATAACTTCATATCATATAAAGAATATCGGGGGTTTTCCCCACCTTGAAACCTGGGAGATGATTGCACACCGCATCCCCCTCTCAGAAAATTGGGGATGCACTCCCACCCCCGCTGTCTACGATATGAATCATGTTTATGATTACAAACAGTCCTTAATCCCGTTAATTGTCCCCTTTTCAGGTCAGTATAAATAATTTCAGCTTGCTTTTTGCGCTTGCATCAATCGATTCCCTTTAATACGAGGTGGCAAAGTGCCGTGGCAGATGTCTAAGGCACCTGACTACATCATGAAAGTCCGGGGTTCGATTCCCTGTATGGCCCTTGACCGAGGCATTTTCTTCCCAATCACTCTTTTATCTTGCATCAAATAAGTTAAAATGCTTTATGCGTTATTGATACCAACATTTTTCAGGTCACTATACAGAAAATTTCGGCTGACGCTGATGGATAAGCACCATGCTCATGATTAAAAAAAAAGGAATGTTCCCTTTTTTTCAGGTCTAATAGCGCTTTGCGCTTGTACCATCTTTTAGTCCTTATGAAATACATAATTTTGTAAACATAAAGCTAACAGCTCTTCTTCGAACAGCCGATCGCGGAAAGTGTTGAGGAAATGTTTCACTATCCTTCCACCTAATGGACCATGCTTGATCTGCATCCGAGTTATGAAACTTTCTAGTAGTCGACTTGGCAAACTATCTTATGTCACCATGACGACAAAGTCATTGTACTTCTAAGAAGTGGACATAAACTTAAAGGTTATTGGATCATATTCCGGGGGCACTTGTATTGACGAGTGGATACCATGCGTGACCCAAAAAAAAACACGTAAAAAGGATGTCCTTTTCAAGACAGGGCACGTTACGTACGTAACGTGGTGTCAAAAACACTACAATAATGAAAAGGGGTATCTATTTAGCTCGGAAAGCTACGTGTTTATGGTCAAATTTTTCGAGGGTATAAAAAAGACTAAAATCTTTAATAAAGGATGTACTTTTGCCCAACAGTCAATACTACGTGTTTAGAGTCCGATTTGCACGAGGTATGGGAGGTGGGGCCGTACTAAACCCAATGATGTAGCTAAAGGTGAAACCCACGACCGAAGTCCGTGACATGTAACAATTAAAATATCGCTGTACTTGTTTCCCGGGGGGGGGGGGGCACTTCCATTCACGAGTGGATACCATGCGCGACCATGAGATCTCAAAAAGCACCCTAAACACGTATTTTCCATATTCTGAAATTGCACCCTTAACAAGTATTGGCGTGTGAAACCCTACCCTTAACAAGTATTGGAAACAATGCGATACTATTGGGAAGTATTCCCTGATTTGAACCCATAAACAAGTACAGCGGTATGTCACGGACGTCGGTCGTCGGTTTTACCTTTACCTACATCATTGGGTTTAGAACAGCCCAACTCACGCAAATCATATACTCTAAACACGTAGTATTGACTCCTGGAGCAAAGAGTACATCCTTTATAAAACATTTTAGTCTTGATTTTTATACCCTCGCAAATTCTAAACACGTAGCTTTCCTGGCGAAATAGATACCCTTTTTCCATTATAATGTTTTTGACACCGTTATTATCTTGAAAAAGACATATTTTTACGTGTCTTTTTGGTCGCGCATGGTATCCACTCGTCAATGTAAGTGCCCCCCCCCCCGGGACTTGTTTAGGGGTTCAATTCAGAGAATACTTGCCAAGGGTATCGTTTTGCTTCCAAAACTTATTAAGGGTAGGGTTTCATACGCCAATACTTGTTAAGGGGTGCATTTTCATGGAAAATACTTGTTTAATCTAGGGTGCTTTTCGAGACCCCATGGTCGCGCATGGTATCCACTCGTCAATGGAAGTGCCCCCCTATCATGTAAAGTTACCTTTATACAGAGACTGGCAACGAAGTTCATTTCCTCGTCGCTGTGGATAGATACGAGATCAGGTTGGCCTTTGGACTTGTCAGTGTTCCTGCAATTCGTCACGGCTTGAGTAAAGCTGACGTGCTCCCCATGATAATAACGATAACAATTACCCTGGAAAAACACCCAAGGCCTAGGACATAGGAAGGTTATCTTGCAAACGTAGGCCATAGTAGCGGAACATTCGTTATCGTTCCACTTTCCTGGTCCTATATATTGCTTCGTGAATTTTACAGCGGAGTCGTTCAAGGATTTGGGCTCACTAGAAGAAGTGAGATATTTCTTCTTCCAAATATAAGCACAGTCTTCTGAAGAATTTGGGAGATGAGGGATGTTATTATCCGGTTGCAAAGGAAACCATGCAGTGTAGTTCACCTCCGTTCCATCCGACCATTCAAAGGCACCTTCTGGGGTTGGTTGATAAAGTCCTATCCATTGATTCTGATTTTGGCAAGCCTATATATAGAAGAAATTTGCATTGACGTAGGCCTACAAAATGTCGGATTCGAGATTGCGTAGGGAAGGCGGCCAACAGACTGACCAATTTACTCTTCAAGCATAATTTTTTTTTACCTTTTTAAGAAAGAAATAATGATCAGGACTCCCATCACACCTAGCCTTTCTTCAAGCAAATTCAGATGAGCAACAAAAAAGGGGATTAACACAACGCTTTTCTTGTTCAATTTCTGATCACTTATTCTGAGCCGAGGCATTGAAAACGCATATTGATTTACACACTCTATGACAAATGCATCATAACAGAACATTCATAATTTTACATTAGAAAAAACGCAATGTGATATCATTTCGATTTTGCATACTCTGTATACCCTAGGCATCTGTTGTGTGTTTCATAAAGTGTTCGTAGGTTACTAGCGACTTAACGACGACTGGGGGTCCTTTCTTGTGGTACGTGATACAACACAAGATTTCCCTTGGAGTTGATTTGCTACTTATTTTATTTTATTTATTTTGTTATATTTAATTGATATATTCATATTCCACAAATCCTCAAAGTACATTTCGTAATAAATCATTTTTACAATGAAATGAAAAAAGTGGAGGGGCCTACTGAAAAGCAAAGCTTGTAAGATGTAGACCCCCTATCAAAATCTTATACACGGGTAATATGATATAAGTAGAGTAAAATAATCAGCAAAATCCTATAAATTTATAAAGATATAAACACTGTAACACAAATGTATATACACTATATACAAAATTAAATATTGACTTTTAAATAATCAACACTACCGTGGATAAGTATGAAGTTCACAAAATATTCTTAAAGGTCAAGTCCACCCCAAAAAAATTGTTGATTTGAGTCGATAGAGAAAAATCAAACAAACATATTTCAATTTTTACACAGATTTGACAAGAAAGGACCAACTTAACTTAACCATAAACTGTTAAAATAATGGTAATTCTACATGTTCAGGGAGAAATAAAACTTTGTTTCACTTGACAAGGAGGAGAAAATAAGAATATTTCATATTTCATTTAATAAAATACAAAAGAAATAGTGAGTGGATGACGTCATCAGTCTGCCAATTTGCATACCTACGAGGATGTGCATATAACTGTTTTGTGAAATTAAGCGAAACTTTGAAATGTCATAACTTTCTTATTTTACATCCAATTTTGATGAAGTTTTCAGTGTTTTGCTTGTTGGATTTTTCTCCTTTTTTTCAAATCAACTTTTTGTTGGGGTGGACTTGTCCTTTAAGAAAGGATCACCCGTAGTTCTTAAAGTCACTCGAAACTTAAACCTAGCTTTGTGAAACACCCACGCGCCATTGGCACGTTGCAGAAGAATTGCAATCTAACACAACTCCTAAAACGAATCGCAGCGGGATTATCAACCAATCAGACGGGCACATTTTTAACGTGCGTTTGTTTGTTGTTGTTGGGGGTGCCTCAAACGGAATTACTTCCAAAGGGCCATACGGGATTGGTTGATGGTCAATGCAGACCATACACATTTGTAACTTGCGTTTGTTTGTTGTTGTTTGGGCCGCAGGGGCCGCGGAACGGTTTTCAAAGTGGGGGGCTGAGCCAAAAGTGGGGGGCTGATCATGCAAAAAATCACAATCCTATGGTCATTTTTACGTTTTTGTACACGGTTTTGGAAAAAAAAGTTGGGGGGGGGGGCTGAAGCCCCCCCAGCCCCCCGCTTCCGCGGCCCCTGTGGGGGTGCGTCAAACGCAATTGCTTCCGGAGGGTGCTACGGGATTGGTTGATGGTCAATACACACCACAAACTTTGACTTTGTTTAAAAATACTAATGGAAATCTAATGAATTCAATTCAAATTTTTCTATCAATATGATTAAACGTTACGACTCCCGAATACACATGAGATAGACAGGAAATACATACAAATACAATAATAATGATAATATGCATTTTGTATAGCGCCATCTATCTATCTATTCTTACTATTACTGTTAGTATTGTTACTATTATTATTACACCGGATTTAGTTCGAGCTGCCTTTCAGTGCTCGTGCATTCAATGAATTAATCCTGCCGGGGACCCATTCACCTCGCAAGGGTCGATTGGAGCATAGTGTCTTGCTGAAGGAAAACACGCCATGGCTAGGATTCGAACCCACGACCCTCTGTTTGAAAGGCTAGAGTCAGAACCACTCGACCACGGCGCGCCCACAATTCAAATTATCTTGAAATGAGCCTAACAATTATTTCAGGGGCGTATTGTACTTACTTTTCCTTTGCACAAGTCCAAAATAATGTTCGTCTCCCCATCACTGTGAATGGACACTAGATCGGAAAAACCAGGAGAATGATCGTCTTCCTGATCTTTCCAGTTGATGTTCCGACAGTTCGTCAGTGCTCGAGAAAAGTTGACTCTCTCATCAAAGTAACAATAAAGATTGCCTTCATACCATCCGAAAATATCTTGACAGCTCGAATTATCTGCTGTACCTGGAAAAAAAAAATCGAAGGAAACCCCACATTAATTCCTGTCATCAAATGTTTCGGTCACTGACGGATCCAGGGGGAGGGGGCACATCCGGCTCGTGCCCCCCCCCCCTTGAAAGTCACAGCATATATTTTTAATTGCAATATGTCCTTCATACACAAGTGTTGCCTTTTTCTTTGTTTCTTGTCAAATTTTCTTCGGGTAAATGCTTTGAAAATTCCTGGATCCGCCCCTGGTGGCTGTTTCATAAAGCCGTTCGTAAAGTTACGAACGATTTTACGCACGACTTGAACATGTTCTTAGGTCATAGCTCAATTACATATAGGGATATCACATAGCACAAGAAAGGATCACAAGTCGTGCGTAAAGTCATTCGTATCTTACGAACAGCTTTATGAAACACCCCCCAGGTTATGGTTACCAGCCATCTTGATAGATCAGTAATAGGCCTACATGAACTCTTATATTGGCCACACCCACACAAGCACAACCTCACGTCCACTGGCTCACTTACAATTAAAATTGCAAAAATAATGTTTGTACTGCATGTGTAAGTGCGTTTGTCTGTGAGGGTGAGAGTATGGGTGTGTGTTTTTGCATACGTGTTTGTTGGGTCGTTCATGTGAATGTTTGTGTGTCTTGACGATTTGTTTTACAAAACGAGAACCCCAGGAATCATGCAAAATTAGAAGACAATGATTTTTTCAACGATTACTGAACTAATAATGCATTAATTTGGTATAGGTCATTCAATTGCAATTAACGTAAATGTCTCTAAAATACTAAAAAGTTCAACCAATTGTAAAGAGATTCTTTGCTTATCTAAATTTTGAGGTATTGTGGGAATGGAGCATATTGACATTGTCAGCTTGAATGTTTTACAGCTGTGCAAATACGGGTACGGATAATTAATTTTCCTGAATGGTGTTATGATTAGCTATGCAACTTGGAATTACTACCAAGGGTGTTTCATACCCCCCAAAAAAAATGTCCGTAAAGTTTTCTTGCTTTTATTGTCATTGTTTTGCGAGCCAACGTAATAATACGGCAAGCCTTAATTTATGGTGCGGCATGATTCGTACTTTGTAGATTACTCGATCTTCGTGTTGCTACTTTGTATCATAAATGCCTGTTGTACTATTTTATTCATGTATATTCATCTTGTATCATGCGAAGTAATTCATGCCCGTTCTTCTTCTTCTACTTCATGCTCGCTTCTATAGCTCTTTTCTTCCCCTCTCTTCTATTTCTTTACCTTCTATGTATTAGCCCTTTCTTTTTGTATTCGTTGTTTAGTTGTATATTTTTACAGGCGTAGGCCTATCCCGGCACAGTCAAGCACCTGCTGCCTTCTGCGTTTTTTTTACACCTCCTTCCATGTACATAGAAACTTAATTACATACATTGTTATATTACTATACAGTAGTATTGATTTATTTCATAATATGAAATTGGATGTAACCTGCGTAATGTCAATCGGAAGAAATAAATGTTTAATTGAATTGAAATATAATTTTTCCTCACGTTCATTGCAATGGGTCCCGTGGAATCCAGCAAAACAGTAACATTTGTAGCTCTCCATAGTCTCCAAACACCAGCCGTTCTCACATAAATATTCTATACAACCTAAGATAATAAATATACGCCATAAGAAAGTTAAAATAATGACTACATATTATCCTTACATAAGTATTTACATAAAGAATTTATTTAGGCCTAGAATGACACAAAAAATATCATTCTTGATATGAACTTCCCACTTTCTCGGTTGGAGTTTAAGTTTGATCTATCACAACACTCTATATGACGGGAACCGGATCTCATTTGAAGGCCTCGATCTTCTAAAACTATGACGTTTTCATCTCACCGGATGGACTTTCAAGGGATTCCGCTAGATGTGTTGTCCTTGAGGGCGTATCAGTGGTCACCAGGTCTGCTGTGCTCGTTTCTCCCGTCTTTGTCATCATCATTTCGTCAGTCAATAGTGATTCTGCAGCTAGAAATATGAACAAAAAATTACAATCACGATATATTATTATTTGTCCTGACATGACTTTTTTTTTATTTTGACAACGAAATTATATGACTAAGCACGTTAGTTTTTCAGTGATCATTGATTTTAAATCAATTACGCTAAACATCACTTTATGTAAAAAAAAATATGTGAAATATATTAGAATTCGTTGAATCAGTTTTATATTTTCTCACGTTCATTGCAGAGGGGTCCTTGAAATCCAGCAAAGCAGATGCATTTGTAACTTTTCATAGTCTCCAAACACCAGCCGTTTTCACAGAGATCTTCATCACAATCTGAATCAAAACCAAAATTAGCCGAAGTGATTGATATTCGTTTTCAATGCAAACGATTCAGATAGTCATGACAAAATTATCATCTCTCTCCATTATGTTATGTACTTCCACACGAGAGTAGATTTTAGAATATGTCGAGGACAGTTAACAGACCATCTTGACCGTTCTGGACAGGAATACTGTGGAGGCTATCGTTTGATGTAAACAGTCCGCAGCGGGTGTAGTACGGTATTCTACGGCTATATTGCGACAGACATACGGTCCACAACGGTCACTTAGTCTTCATTGCAATTGCAGAGGGGCACTAGCGTACCTACGGGGGGGGGGCAGAGGGTGCAGACTGCCCCCCCCCCTGACGAGTCACAACCCATGCAAGGGACATATCCTTGCCCCCTAACGAGTCTTGAAGACCTTTTTTTTTTTGGCTTGTCAATTTTTTTTCTGGTACGAAATTCTTTATTTGTGGTTGAAGACCTTTTTTTTTATGCTTGTCAATTTTTTTGGCGGACGAATTTGCCCCCCCCCCCCACCCTGTGAAAAATCCTAGGTACGCCACTGCAGAGGGGTCTTTGAAATCCAGCAAAGCAGATGCATTTGTAACTTTTCATAGTCTCCAAACACCAGCCGTTTTCACATAGATCTTCATCACAATCTGAATCAAAACCAAAATTAGAATGAAGTGATTGATATTCGTTTTCAATGCAAACGATTCAGATAGTCAGGACAAAATTATCATCTCTCTCCATTATGTTATGTACTTCCACATGAGAGTAGATTTCAGAATATGTCGAGGACAGTTAACAGACCATCTTGACCGTTCTGGACAGGAATACTGTGGAGGCTATCGTTTGATGTAAACAGTCCGCAGCGGGTGCAGTACGGTATTCTACGGCTATATTGCGACAGACATACGGTCCGCAACGGTTACTTAGTCAAGCTAGGCTGACGCAGACGACCACCTAGTGTGCGAACACCTTTCGTGGATATCTTCCATGGTAATTTTTTGCAAGCTTTACTATTTCCCTAACCGAGGATCGAACCGCGGACTCCCATGTGTCTAGTCATGCACCTTGGACCACTCGGCAATTCCACCTCCGCTTGAAAAAAAAAGAATAGAAATCAAAGGCACCCGCTTTGTTGAGTACCTTTTCGCTTTCAAAAGAGGAATTTCTCGGCCTGTTTGTGGAGACACCCACACCATGCCAGTCGTTTGCCACCAATGAAGACTTGCAACATGACGCACAGAGCTATACTTAGATGTAAAATATTCCATATTTGGAAGGTTTAGTGGTCCAAATGTTTTAATACAGGAAGTAATCGTTTATTCGTAGGATTCGAAAACACAATAAGCCTTATTATTCTGCAAGTTTGATAATCCGAAAAAAGTAAGGTTCCCATAGCTAATGAGCCATCTCCGTACTCCCGAGACTTACTTCATTCTCGGACAGACGAACCTTTGAAGTACGGAATGCTAATCTATTGTCATTATCAAGAACCTTCCGAATATCAAACTCAATATTATTGTCGGATTAACAAAACTTCGGGAAATGCAGCAATTCCTACTTTTCATTTTCTGACTTACCAAAATAGCGAACATTAGTGGTACATGTAATTTCTTCGTTTTTATGATTAATGACCTTTTGAAATATCGGGAGCGCTCGCATCATTTAATTAGTGAAATACGTATGATCTTAGTGAATTCCTACAAACAAGCCTTAAAATGCCCCTCTTCAGGTCTGAATTTCCTAAATTTTCAGCTCGCGCTTCCCGCTCGCAATATTTGATTAGTGAGATGCGTATGTTAATCATGATTACAATGACTACAAGTGCTTCATATGTAAGTCTAACAAATTTAGCAAGCGCTTGGCACTCGCATTAGATGACTATGGTGAGATATGTATTCTCTTAATGGATTCCTAAAATAGAGTCCTTAAAATCTCCCTGTTTAGGGGTCAACATAAACAAAAATGTCAGCTCGTGCTTCGCGCTCGCATCATTTGGTTAGTGAAATACGTATGGTCTTAGTGAATTCTACAAATAAGCCTTAAAATGCCCCTCTTCATGTCTGAATTTCATAGATTTTCAGCTCGCGCTCGCAATATTTCATTAGTGACATGCGTACGTTAATCATAATTACAATGACTACAAGTGCTTCATGCGTTTAGATGTAATTCTAACAAATTTAGCAAGCGCTTGGCACTCGCATTAGATTACTGGTGAGATATGTATAATGCTAATGGATTCCTAAAATATAGTCCTTAAAATCTCCGTTTTGGGTCAATATATACAACAATTTTAGCTAGCGCTGCGTGCTCGCAATGTTTAACGAGACATGCACGTATCATGATATAACAAAATGGTTATAATGTCCCTTTTTAGGTCTGAATACCAAGAATTTTCATCTCGCGCTTCGCGCTTGCATTATTTGATCAGTGAGATACATATCCGTTTAATGGCACTGTCCTTAGACTGTCTCTATTAGTGCATTCCTGGCACCTGAGCGCGCTTCGCGTGCTCACTAAGTGACTCAAATTTTTTGCAGGTGCCCCCCCCCCCCCCCCATGCCGTGACCCACGGTACGCCACTGAACGGGAGTTTGCCGATTTTGCTTATGATTGTCGATTTTCAAAAGTTTTTGCTTTGAGGGTTTTGTTTTCAAGACGTTGATTGTGTTGCTTCATTGGTTTGAACTACTAATGTAAATGAAATAACTGTTTGTGCTTATTACCATGACCACTAGGCAAATCGATCAATTATTTGATTCTAAAGTACTTTAACCCCTTTTCCATAAAGGGGTTTTGATAAACGGAATCCATATTTGATACGAAATACGTGACATTTTGTGGCACTTTGTGGCAACTGAGAGCGCTTTGCGCGCTCACTAAGTGACTCAAAATGTTGCAGGTGCCCCCCCCCCCCCCCCCATGCCGTGACCCACGGTACGCCACTGAACGGGAGTTTGCCGATTTGGCTTATGATTGTCGATTTTCAAAAGTTTTTGCTTTGAGGGTTTTGTTTTCAAGACGTTGATCGTGCTGCTTCATTGGTTTGAACTACTAATGTAAATGAAATAACTGTTTGTGCTTATCACCATGACCACTAGGCAAATCATTCAATTATTTGATTCTAAAGTACTTTAACCCTTTTTCCATAATGGGGTTTTGGTAAACGGAATCCATATTTGATACGAAATACGTGACATTTTGCGGCATTTTGTGGCAACTGAGAGCGCTTTGCGCGCTCACTAAGTGACTCAAAAATGTTGCAGGTGCCCCCCCCCCCCCCATGCCGTGACCCACGGTACGCCACTGAACGGGAGTTTGCCGATTTGGCTTATGATTGTCGATTTTCAAAAGTTTTTGCTTTGAGGGTTTTGTTTTCAAGACGTTGATCGTGCTGCTTCATTGGTTTGAACTACTAATGTAAATGAAATAACTGTTTGTGCTTATCACCATGACCACTAGGCAAATCATTCAATTATTTGATTCTAAAGTACTTTAACCCTTTTTCCATAATGGGGTTTTGGTAAACGGAATCCATATTTGATACGAAATACGTGACATTTTGCGGCATTTTGTGGCAACTGAGAGCGCTTTGCGCGCTCACTAAGTGACTAAAAAATGTTGCAGGTGCCCCCCCCCCCCATGCCGTGACCCACGGTACGCCACTGAACGGGAGTTTGCCGATTTGGCTTATGATTGTCGATTTTCAAAAGTTTTTGCTTTTAGGGTTTTGTTTTCAAGACGTTGATCGTGTTGCTTCATTGGTTTGAACTACTAATGTAAATGAAATAACTGTTTGTGCATGACCACTAGGCAAATCGATAATTATTTGATTCTAAAGTACTTTAACCCTTTTTCCATAATGGGGTTTTGGTAAACGGAATCCATATTTGATACGAAATACGTGACATTTTGTGGCAGATAGGTCCATTCATTACATGTAGGCCTATTCGCATCGCAGATACGTATGTATACAATGATAATGGAGTCAATACTGTATAATGAAATTAAACACTGCAAACATCACAAGGCCTATACTGTACGCGACATAATACCCTTAATGATCTGTTGGGGAAAATGAAATATATTCCGATGAATGTGACTGGTGAATTTCATTCCACACATTACATAAAATTGGTAATTCTCATGAAATAAATACACCGGAAATGAATTGTAAAAAGACAAATTATGATTACATCTTCATAGATCATTGTGCTCCTTTTCACATACCTAGTCATCTAAGAAGTAAGTGCCGATAACCAAAGAAAGAAGATGTAAATAAAGTCTTATAATTTACAACAACAAAAAAGTCAATTCAGAGGTAAATTGGATGTGGATTTCTTCGAAGGGAAGCTGAAAATCGATGACAGATGCATGCACATCGCTGAAGAAATAGTAGTTTAACATATTATCTGAAACCAATGCAGGAATGCGGTTATTTGCTTTATATTCCACTTTGGAAACGATTTCATTTATACTGTGTAAATCCAATGAGCATGATGAGGGAGAGCAATAATTACACCTCAATGAACGTCTGAAATTATTTCATTTTCGGTATAACAATCCATCGGATAAACGAACATTATGATGTATCTTACACTGTTAGAAAAGCAGAAGACAAATTAAAAAAACAGATTTTACAGAAAGAAATAACAAAATCTTTCTGTAAATCTTTATAACAGGAAAGGCTTTTTTTAATTTTTCTACAATTTTACAAAACAGGTCTGTTTAAAAAAAGGGGGAACAGTTTTAATACAATAAATTTTTTAATTAACATACACCAAATGCCAATTTTCTGTAATTCTACACATATACATGTAAGATTACATGTGTTCTCGAGACTCTGCTGCAGGAATTTTTTTTTTAGTACAAATTTTCTTTGTAAGTATCTTATTATTATCAAATACTTGACTTTCTTGATCCACTTTCTAGTCTCCTAACGTTAAAAAAACGACTGATATTTCCATGTTACACTCTGAGTACGATTCGTACTACGAAGATTATTGTAACAAGTATAATTAGACATTAACTTTCCCTCTTAACATATTTTACTTTCTCTATCCAAATGAAATTAGAGGCTGGTTTATATTTCCAAAGCTAGCTCAAAGACATGTTTTAAAGGGCGCACGAACCAACAGCCCTATAGCCCCACCTCAATTCCTCAATGACTCCGATCTGGCAAGGTTCATTACCCACAGTCCATCATTCTGAGCAATGTGGTCTCAAAATTCAGCCCTACTTGAACGACAACACACCGATTTACTTCTCAATGCATTCATATCACAATAGATATGTTCCCAAGTAGCTTAACAAAGTAATTTTCCTCTCTAAACACTTCGGGGTTTCTCTACAAATAAAACTATAGGACAATTTATCCTCTTAATTTTTCAAAGTTATCTCGAATTGTATTTTTACGCATATTGCTGCTTTTTGTGAACCCTCGTCTTCACTGCTGTATTTCGTTCAACATAGTACCTACTACCTGAACATGGCGTCATACTACACTGTAAAGGCCACGGACATACGTGGGCCTCAAAGTCTGTTTCGTGTTCTCAGAAAATTGAATGACATAAATGCTGTTACAATAATAATATTATGGTTGTTCCACTTTATATGTTTGTCATTTTGCCTCCGACGAAGATTCTGCTAGGATCGAAAGCTTAGGCCCCTTTTTGACTTTCTAATTTACTCCATTGGCTCTCTTTTATTAGATAAGCAGTTTTCAGCAGCTTCTTTTTGCCATTGATCTCCTATTCTGCTGTTGTATCACTCCCATGTGATCCTCCTTATCTAATTTGTCTTGTTTTATCCATATATGTTTGATTTTCTGTATTTGTATTTTAGTGTTTCCTTATTTCTACTCACTAATGCCCCCTTTGTCTCCTTGTTTCTAGTGTTGCTGTAGCTTGTTTGTGGTCCATATTATGGTTGTTCCACTTTATATGTTTGTCATTTTGCCTCCGACGAAGATTCTGCTAGGATCGAAAGCTTAGGCCCCTTTTTGACTTTCTAATTTACTCCATTGGCTCTCTTTTATTAGATAAGCAGTTTTCAGCAGCTTCTTTTTGCCAATAATTTTGCAAGATACATAAACAGTGAAGATGAGGTATCAAACGATGATACTGGTCTATGTTCAGACCTAGTGCTAAAAAAATATAGGTTCCAACCTCCCAATAGTAAATTGCCAATTCGTCCACTGCCAACTCGTCCACTCACCATTATGCTCATCAACCTTCATTTAGTCTAATGCCATTTCGTCTAACAACCATTCAGTCCAGTAACCGTTTGCTCCAATCATCACGTCTTCTAATCACCAGTTCGCCTATGACCATTTCGTCTAATAACCAGTTGGTCTAGTACCCATTTTCTTTTCATTCTTTTCGCCCAATTAACACTTTTCCAATTAGACCAAATGATTTACTGACTAAATGGCTATTGGACCAACTGGTTATCAGACGAAATGGCAATTAGACCATGTGGATAGTGGACGAATTGATGATTGACCAAATGATTAGTAGACGAGTTGGTAATTAGACCAAGTGGCATTAGACCCATTGGAAATAAACCCTCCAAAATTAATGTTTTTTTGACAAATTTCCGAGGTTCAGAAACTGATTTTACAACTAATTAATGCAAATAAAAACCACTCTGTCCTTTATACTCTAAGTCTTAAAGCCCCCTCACACCTGACCGAATGTAGGCGGACGAAGGGTGACGAATGGTAAAATGAACGAAATGCACGCGAATTCAACGAAATTCAAATAAAATTTCCTTCAGATCATGCGATCAGTAACTATTGACAAATTTTATCAACGAACGGTAAGCGAAGGAGAAATATGACATTCAAAGGATATCGATTTTTCGGTTCACCTCTTTGAGAAAATTGCTTCCGAAGGCGTGCGAAGGGTTGATATAACCCAATAAGACGAAGGAACAGTCACCAATTGTTTGATATGGCGTGCGATTAGAAACGAAGACGAGGGAATAGATCAGGCAAATTTGTTCGTTGTGTCATCGTGTTGCTTCGTTACGGGTTCTTTCGAGATCGGTCCACTTTCGCAAAAGCGCGAAGAGGGACTATGCGCAACAAAAACACACGAACGATAAACGAACGATTACCGCAGACTAAATAAGAGATGCGAATTCAAACAGATAACAAACGATTTTTAAATTCGTCGGGAAATTTTAAGCATGTTCAAAATTTCCGCGCGAATTTGAATAATCGCAGCTGTTAGTTCAGAAGATGTACGAACCCAAACACGAAGGGTAAATATAATTTACCATTAGATACCATTGAAAACGATTTTGTAAAAAATGCCTTTCGCCAGCCATCGCAAGGCATATTTCAGGCAATTCGGTTAGGTGTGAGGGGTCCTTAAAATCGCTGCCAAGATGCTTACTGAAATCTGGTTAAACTTGGACTGTGGTCTAACCATGTGCTAAATTTATGGGAAGCAAAAATTGCTTTAAGAAAAATACATTGTAAAATACAAATGTTTGCTGTGCTCATATGTTTCACGTTACTGCTGAAGGAAACAATTTTGGTTACTACTACTAGATAGTTCTGAATTATTTGAGTGTCAATTGAGCTAATAGATTAAAGCTGTACTGATAGACCAGGGGCACGTCTTACAAAGAGTTACGATTGATCTAGTGCGTCGTGGTCTAGTGGTTCTGACTCTCGCCTTTGAAACAGAGGGTCGTGTGTTCGAATCGTAGCCATGGCGTATTTTCCTTCAGCAAGAAATTTATCCACACTGTGCTGCACTCGACCCAGGTGAGGTGAATGGGTACCCGGCAGGAGTAATTCCTTGCATGCACTGAGCGCCGGTGATGGTAGCTCGAGCTAAAGCCGGGGTAATAATAGCAGCGCTTTGTATCCTCTGGCAAAAAGCGCTTTATAAATCCAACTATTATCTGATTAACCCGAACTGTATGGTAATAATTGTTGATTGATGTCATAATTGTTTGTACAAGATCTTTGCACAATGTACTTTGTAAAAAATTACAAATAGAAGACCGTGCACTGAATTTTCAAGAAATCAATGAGTGTATATGAGTTTACAGCATATCTAGACAAATATTTCGAACAAACATGCAATAGGTGTTGATGTTGCCGGCTTTCCATAGTTATGACTGATCAGATCAACGGGGTCTAGTGTATAACTTAAACCTGAGCTCAGAATATGAGCCATGGGGTCGAAAGGGGACCAGCTTACCTGGAAATCTACAAACTCGGTGACCAAAGGTTTGTGAGTTATCATTCCTGGTGGGACACGAGTCCTCAGTAGATGAAACGCGAATGATCTTTGGAATAGTCTGCACCATACTTCCATTGGGATGAAGTTTCTTCCGGCATTCAAGAAACATTGGTAAGGTGTAATTCAGACCTAAGCCATCTGGACACGCAGTTGATCCATTCGATGAACCAAGTATAACTGAAATAATTAGTTGAAAATAAATTCAAAGTATTGCCGATACCGTCGGATTTTAATGTAATGTCTACTAGTATATTGTATTCAAACTGAATTTTACATTTTTTTAAACTTCGTTATTTAGCTGGGATTAACTCTGATTCGAGGTAAAGTACCTGGAAATCTTAATTCATGTCACTCAGAATATGTTGCATTCGGGCTGATGATTGAGCCGATTCGATTCCAGTTACTCAAAACGGTAGGATAAAAGTGACATTGATTAGCATGAAGTTGACACGACATTTGCTCCTGTGACAATTTATCCGGGTTGGGGTTGCAATATGGTTATATGTTAGGGTTAGGTTTAGGGTAGGGTATAATGTTAAACCCAGGGTTCAAAGGGATGGTCCGGGCTGAAAGTATTTATAGCTTAATAAATAGAGTAGAATTCACTGAGCAAAATGCCGAAAATTTTATCAAAATCAGATAACAAATAACAAAGTTTTTGAATTTTAAAGTTAAGCAATATTTTGTGAAAACATTCGTCATGAATATTCATTAGGTGGGCTGATGATGTCACATCCCCACTTGTTCTTTTGTTTTTTATTATATGAAATGAGGTTTATTCAAAATCCTCCAAGAACTAGAAAAATTGGATTGACAACTGATTTAGTGCATTATATATTTATTGCTGCAACTTATTTCATTATAAGGGAGACATATTATTCACACAAGTATGAAATAATGAAAAAAATTATGATTTTATGTAAGAACATAAGAAAACGGAAAGTGGATATGTAACATCACATATCCATGACGACTGTTTCCACAAAATATTGCTAAACTTTAAACTTCAATAACTTTATTATTTGTTATCCGATTTTGATGAAATTTTCGGCATTTTGTTCAGTGACTGTATTAAGATATAAATATTTTCAGCCCGGACCATCCCTTTAAGTTCGTCATTCGATCAGTGTTTGGGATTTAAAGCGGACTAATTGTCGCCGGAGTAAATGTCATGGAACCCTAGCCGAACAAACCATGTAATGTGCATAGTACAGTCCCCATCACGAGTTCAATGCTTAGATGATTTTAACTTGGGAGGAATCAAACTGGGACGCACAATATATGCATAACGGACATTTCAATTAATCTATCTATCTACATGTCTTCCCGAATACAACGTGTGTAATATTATAAGGGAGGATTCATCATTCATACCAAAGTTCCGTCATTGGGTTTCGAGCCAGTTATTCATGTTCCACAGTCTTGCATTTTCATCACATATTTATAAAACGAAGCAGGCCTATTTGTCATGAAATTAATTCAAGTGTTAATACTTAGCTCAAGAAAAAATCTTTTTCACTAGATTCCTTCATAAAGATCATGCAAGAATCGAAATAATATGTTTGAAAAGCCTACCTGGTAACAAACATGCTGCGAGTCCGTACTTGAATAGCGAACACATAATCTGTTAAAATTCGATATAAAACGACGAGAGTAAAAGTAAAATATTGTGACGTGCCAATCTCATCGGCATTATAGTCAATATCAACGTAGGAATCTCCCGTTTCAAACACCATCAATGGTTATATCATATCATTTTCACGACCAAGTGGGGCCTGACCGCCGGTATGACCACCTCGAACATGTCAAATGTCATCATTCAGTTTGATAATCATCATGAAGATCATCTCAATTACCTCATCATCATCACTATCATCATCACATCCAGCATCACTATAATCATCACCATGGATACCACCATCACCATCAACATAATGTACCCTCCTTTGTTTTACTTTGATGGTCTTATTTGTTTTTTCTCAGGCAGTGTATAATGGTCAATAATTTGGTATACACAATCATAATTTGACTTTATAACTAAGACCCCTGTTACACATACGTTTGCAAGTGGACTGAGGCCGGCCCCGGAGGCGGCTCGACGTATGTGTAACATCAACTTTTTTTGAAAAGCCGGACTGAGGCCGGACTGAGGCCAGGTGGACTCAGTCCACCTCTGGATGTGGTTTGAGGCCGGCCCGAGTCCGGACTCAGTCCCGCAATCGGTAGGTGTAACACCAAAGTGGACTCGGCGCCGGCTTATAAGCGGAAGTGACGCGACCTGTCATCATCAACAATGCATCGGCCGGGCGCGCTTTTGCCATTTGGACCAGGCATGCAGTATATATTATAGGTAAGCCTCGCCCCGAGCGTAAAATTACATTGTTTTTCATCATTTATTGCTTTAAATTTTAATTTCCTCATATCCAGCAGCCTGCACTAAGACACGACATATTCTGTACTGGTGGGCTAAAAGTTTAAACCGTTTATTCCTGGTATTTTCTCCGAACAGAACTGATGAGTGATGGTGACTTGTAATTCAGTCCCATCCCTATATTTCTGTGGGTTTGGGAATTATGATTTTCGATCGTCTGATCATTTCCTGTTTATTTCGATGTTTTTAAATACATCGCTACTGTGATTGCACCATCTGAAGAATGATCATTATTTTTTTGTTGGCGATGATAATTTATCAATACTAATAGACAGACTAAAAACAATAGCCTGGACAGGAGTGCCATACATCATGAGCCGTCATAATTTTTCTCATATGATTATGAAATTATGACTCATCATCATCAGACTCGGAGTCAGACTGTCAGAGTTAATACATCATCTTATGCCTCAAACAAAGTCATCATGATCATGAGGCATGAACTTGATGAAGTATTTAACTTTGATTTTGAAGGCATGGCCAGGGGCAGGCCAGGCCATGAGACATGAAACTAGACAATTGCCATTAATTATTTCAAATGCCAATAATCCACTCAGTCGGAGTCGCACATAGTCAGAAATTGGACATGAAATATGTCGCTAGACATTGAAACAAATGAGTAGGGTCTAGATCTACATATAAAATAGTGTCTGCCTGTAAAATCCCCACAAAAAAGAAGTAGACTAAAATAAGTAGATTCTAGCGGTGAGTGCATAAAACAATGTTAATACAGATTACAGTACAATAATATACACAACTCTAACTTCGAAGTCCTATCCCTAACCAACCAAAGTCATCAGGAGGCCGCGTACTCTAGGATGGACGCCGGGGTCTGCGAACCCTAACCCTAGCTGTAACAGACTCTGCGTACCTTACTATTATAGTATTAACTGTCTCTATAATTAACACTCTAGGCCTACCATCTCTAAATGATCATTAAACCGTCTCTAAAATTATCACTAGAAGCAAATTGTATTAAAAATTGTATACATTAACAGATTAACACGTGATATGATAACAAAAGAAACTTGTAAATAAAGTATGAATAAGTTCTTCTTCCACCGGTATTCAGAGATCAGCGGCTGGCCACGTGTTAGTTGCCGAGCTGTAGGAGTTTATCTTGATGGACTTGATAGATTTTTAGAATATTATTTCCCATATTTTGTATACTATATGGATTTCTAGATAGTTATTTTAGAAAGTGATTTCCCATATTTTGTATACTTTATTTATATTAGTTATGTCATTCTAAGTCATACCCATATTTTTCAATTGTTTTATTCAATTTTAGTGATGGGTACATATGGAACTTTAGCGGAATAATTTGTCCATCGATCATCAAATGTTACATAGCAGGGGGAGAAGGGCCTTCATATATCTAGGTGGTCGATCAATCTGAATCATTAAATTTGAATTTTTGATGATATTCATGTCAACTGTCCCCTGACAAGAGAAGTTGTTGACAAGATCAAAAATCCTAAAAGGTGATTAATAGATGTTACACATAATTTTATATAATAATTTTACCACATCGTAATCTTTGTGGTTACCATTATTAATTTGTATTTGTATTTGTTCTCTCATTTTAGATCAAAATGGCACCAACAGGGAGAGGGAGTCTGTGGGAAGATGTGGAGACGCTGTGCCTCCTGAATATTTGGCGGGAGAAAAACATTCAAGAACAGATGGATGGCACAGTAAGGAACAAAACGGTATTTCGTAAGATATGCCAATTGATGAAAGAAAGGGGGTTCGAAAGGGCAGAGGACCAAATCAAGCGGAAAATTAAACAACTAAGAGCGTCCTTCCGAAAGACGGAGGACAATAACAATCGATCAGGCAGGGGGAGAATTACATGTAAATTCTATAGCGAACTGCAGGAGATCTTTGGGGGCAGACCAGAGACTGCACCAGTTGCCATTCTGGCGTCGCAACCAGAGGAGGAGGATCAATCTGAGTCGCTAGACTCGGTGGACTCTGATTCACTGCCGAGAGAGGAGGAGGAGGATGGAGCCGAAGAAGATAGAAGTATAACGGATGATGAACTGGAGGAAAATGATGTGGAAGCACCAACAGAATTGGGTAAAGGATTCCTCTTCCTTTTTTCATTTGTAATCACATATACATGTTTATTTGTATATACATGTGTAATTATAAAGACTAATCCTTTTTGGCTCTTACCCTCTCAGTGTGAGCATTTAAAATAAACATTATTGGTATCATTATATTGTCTTGATGTATCATTTTATACTGAGTAATATGAAAGGAACTGATTTGAATTTAATAAAATAAAAATGTATTGAAAGTTAGCCTTTGTTTTAAAATGTTTTTACTTCAGTGACACATAACAACATAAAAATTAGTTCCCCTTCATTTTATGCATAAAAATGAAATGTTTATTATTGTAGTCACTTATTGTAATCGCTTTTCTATCCCTCATTTTCTTTAGTTGGCAATTTTCCACCGGAGGATCTAGAGGGACCTTCAACATCATCTGCTAATGGACGTAAGGCAACTGGTAATATAAACAGATTGTTTCCATACATTTGCTTATTTATAGTTCATATGATATTTGAATTCGATTCAGCAAATTTTCAAGAAAAGGGGCCTTTTACATCCCGTTGATGTTGCTTTCATGCAGTATGATTTTTTTTTGCAACTCAAGGTTTTCTCACTTGATTTGTTGTATTAGCTATTAGAAGTGTGATATTGCATGCCTTATGTCAAATACAGAAAAGTATGTGTGTAACAAGTTGAAAGAAATAAAATGATTGTATACCTTTCTTACCGCTATCACATTTGATTGATTTTTTTTTATTTACGATGTATTTTATACTACCTACTTCATAACAGGGGAAAAGCGGAAGAAATCAAAGCTGCAGGAGTCCTTCGGACTGATAGCCAAGGAGATAAAGACACTGGAGGAGGACAGTACAAATGCCTTCAATGCTAGGGAGGATCGGTTCATGCAGCGCCAAATGGAGTGGGAGCGTGAGCTCCTAATGAAGGCACAGCGTACTGAAGAAAAAAAACTAGAGGAGAAGGAGAGGAGGAGAAGAGAAGAGAGGGAGCATAGAGAGCAAGAAAAAGAACGTGATAGACAGCATCAACTCCAAATGCTTCAGGCCTTAATGGCTGGTATGCGGCAGTCGTCAACTTCAATGTGGCAGCAACAGGGAAACAACTCCCAGTCCGGTCCAGAGCGGTCTCCAAATTCCTGGCCCTACAATCACGATTACACTCCACTGTAATTGTTACAAACATAATGCATTCTTCAAGTGGAGGAGTGTGTGTGTTTGGAATTCCCACGGTGGTAAACATGTATTTGTCATATGAGATGACACTTTTCAGGATTTTTGTTCATCACAATTTCTTTCCTCAGTACTTGTTGCTGCATATCATTCACCTGTACTCTTGCCATGCTGAAACCCTTGTTTTTACTTAGCCATCCATCTCAGTGCTGCCAGAATCATTGCCAAGGGCAAGGGAATTTACATGTAAATTGTAGATGTTAGTACTTTTTGTTCTTAGCACTTATAGATTTTTATAAACATATAACTTTGTTTTTATGTAGTTCTTTTTTACATCAAGTAACCATTTACTTGCTATTGGAACTTTTGTACATCTGTATATAAACATTCATTTTTATTTTTTCTTCTATTCTATGCATAACTTTTGAATGGACTATGTTTTATTGTTGTTCTTAAATAAGATCTATATCAACCGCTGCCAACCCTCATTTTGTACCAATTTGATATTGCCAAAGAAAGTTGAGTCACAACTTGAAAGTGTAAAGTATTATATCTTTTTACTGCTCATTTTTGTCAGTACCTGTTATCTTGCAATTACTGTACATGTATAAAACAGGTTATATACATATGCATTCACACAAAGTTACAAAGTCTATTTGCTATTTAAGCACACATTTCTACATGTGAACTTTTGTACATCTACAGTATATATAAACATTCCATTTTTATTTTGTCTTCTATTATATACATACCTTTTCGAATGACTGTTTTATTGTTCTTAAATAAGATCTATATCAAATGCTGCCAGCCCTCATTTTGTACCAATTTGATATTGCCAAAGAAAGTTGAGTCACAACTTGAAAGTGTAAAGTATTATATTTTTTAACTGCTCTTTTTGTTAGTACTTGTTATCTTGCAATTTCTGTACATGTATAAAACAGGTATATGCATTCACACAAAGTTACAAAGTCTGTTTGCTATTTAAGCACACATTTCTACATGTGAACTTTTGTACATATACAGTATATATATATAAACATTCCATTTTTATTTTGATCTTCTATTATATACATACCTTTCAAATGACTATGTTTTATTGTTCTTAAATAAGATCTATATCAAACGCTGCCAACCCTCATTTTGTACCAATGTGATATTGCCAAAGAAAGTTGAGTCACAACTTGAAAGTGTAAAGTATTATATTTTTTAACTGTTTGTTTTTGTCAGTACTTGTTATCTTGCAATTACATGTATAAGATGGGTTATATACATATGCATTCACACAAAGTTTCAAAGTCTATTTGCTATTTTATCACACATGTCTACATTTTTGTTTGTCATCATTGCATTTGCAGTACTTTTCAAAAACTTTTCCCCCCTTTTCTTTGTATTTATTAAGAAAGAAACTGTATATTGGCAATAAAACGTTACCAAAGTCTGCCTTTCGATAGTGCCAACTAATTTAAACTCAGGACATAATTGTGGTATATTTTATAACTTTTCAGTTACTATGTAAAGAAAATTGCACTTTGTGAATGCATTATGCAAATATTGCACTTTTATGTTTTACTTTTTATGTACGTGTTCATTATTCTCTGAATAATAAATAATTTGTTTGGTATATTTCCAGTCTTCTTGCCTGATTGCATGTGTGACCTAACCCTATACCTTTACCTCTGTTAATACATTGTCTACCTAGATCCAGTCAAATGATTGGCTGAGCATGCTTTTCATGGGGATTTGCGAAACAATGCAAACAAAATATGGATGTTATTTTGATCGTTCAAAGCAAATCGGCTCTTTAACAAAAAAGACTATCTTATATATACATGTATTTGCAAAGCTTATAGAGTCAAGGAAAGTGTGATTTAATCCTAAGAGAATATAATAATAGAGGTGCCATATGTCATCTTGCAAGAGTTGAAAGATAACATATCTTGGCATCTCGGGTATTAATTTCTCCTCTTTGGAAAACATCACATTTTCCAAACACTACATGCTTTGCAGAAAAATAGTCCCTCTTGGAATATTTAAGCATTTACAGGCCCAACAAAATTCTATATTACACCCCATGTCAGTCAAAATAATGTTGTAATATAGTGACCTAAATTGCCTTTTTGGTACATGTACTATGAAACTTTTTGTTTAAATTCTGTATCTTTATACTTCATAATTTGTTTAAATTTTTTTTAAATAAAAAATATTACCTTTTGATTCTACAATGTTAAATGGACAATGATACATGTTCCAGCCCCCCCCCCCCCAGAAAAAAATGGACATCAACAAGACAAACTATAACACCTGGGGTACCCCCCCCCCCCCCAAGATTTCTGTGTCTGCCACTGACATGTACTTAATGTGTTTTCTAAACAAACTAATCAAATATGAATAGGAATCAAATGGGGACATATTAGTTTCTATTCAAATTCTCAGAATTGAAGAGAATCTGAAGGAAAAAGATGAATAGAATCTATTCTAAATAAGAATAGAAACAAATATGTCCCCATTTGATTCCAATTTAGATTGGTTTGCTTTTAGAGTGTTATAATACAGAAATAATAGGATAGACCCTTAGCTGAATTCTTGATGTTTTTTCTTCTTTTTATTCATTATCGGAGGCATGTTGTATTTAACATATACACAGAAAATACCTAACAATTTTGAACTAAAAGTGGTTAGAGAAGAAAAAACGACATATATGTACAAAACAGCTATTTCATAGTGGTTGAATACAATCCAATATAATCACATAGCTAAAGAGATAATGACCACTTGCGCCTGCCCCCAAGCAATTACTACTTATCCACATGGGTTTGAAGATAAATCATGTTTATCTGGTATTGTTTTATATACATTATACATTTACCTCTGTAACCTTTGTTTGAAATTCCTCTCCAAATGAATACTTGTTAGCACATTGAATACAAGAAGCAAATAGTACAAGATATTATGATAAAAGAACTACAAATAGGTAATGTTTCATGTGTATTAACCTCTGTGTCCTTTGACCTACATAACCCTAAACAAAATTAATTCATCTTCCCATGATGAGGCATGCTGGTGTCAAGTTTAAAGTGCATCTTTTAAGATTAATGATTGATATAAATTATCGCATTGATGAAATAGCAAGAAAGTCACATGGACAACAAGAAAAAAAATAATGCTTCTGGCACTATATTTGCTTGAAAAAATAACAATACAACTGCATTTTACCTCAAATGAAATAACATAACACAAAACTGGCTTTTGAATGGGCACAGGATAAGATGGTTAAAATGTGTTCATCACTTGTAGATCATATAGGCAAATGAATTTGAATTTGAATATTCGGTTTTAAAACACTTAAACTTATGTCAGTCATAACAGGGAAGAAACACAAGATGAAAAGAAGATTGCAGTGTGCTATGCTACTGGTCAGATGCATTGCTATGTCAGTGCATACATTAACCTCTGCTATGCATACCTAAAGCCCCCAGCTATGGTTGACAATAACATAAACCCAGTCTTACTGTATCCATGGATTGGGAAAGAGACTGATACAAAGAAGAAAAAAAAATCATTCTAATTAATTGACAATCTTCTGGCCCTGATAATCTTATCTGCCATAGGCCTACCTTAAATTTACTACTTTTTCATCACTCTGTATAGTAAAATATGAAACAAATGACTTGGTGAAATAAAAGCATATTATTAAAAAAAAAAAAGATTATTCATTACAAAAAGGCCAACCATCTACTTTAAAATGGATTATAAAAAAATAACAGATTTGCATTTTCTCAATAGTCTATTATGAATGATTAACATAAATTAATAATTAAAAAGGAAAAACAAAGAGAAATGTCCAAGAGAGAAAACTCTATTCTTGATAACTGTTTTACATTACAAAACAGAGGCTACATAACATTTTCAATCATGAGGGCGGGGGTTGGGGGGGGGGGGGGGTCATTGACTAACCGAATGAATGAGTTCATTTGAGGCTCTGTTTACACCTGTGGAATATCATTAACAGTGGTTGAAGAAATGCATAAAAAAAGTTACCTAACATACTGAACAAGAGCATCACGCACTACAGATGCTGATGGTGCAGGCCTTTGATTTGGCAAAGGACAAGGTGGCTGAAACTCTCGTAATTCATGAGCAACATCAAGCCACTCGTCATCTGGCTCATCGGACTGCATCTGACAAAGGTTATGCAAGGTACAACACGCTCCAACAATATTAGTTACGTTCTCAAGAGCGCTGTCATTGCGCTTCAATAAGCATCTCCATCGCCCCTTCAGTCTACCAAAACTACCTTCGATGACCATTCTCGCCCTGCTGAGCCTGTAGTTAAAGTTAGTCTGATCTTCAGTCAGACGACCATTATCGGCAAAACCTTTCATTAGCCATGGCAGCAGTGGGTAGGCAGGGTCCCCAAGTATCATCAGCGGAACATCTTGGCCATTGATGTTTCTTGTCATCTGGTCAAAAACAATGTATTGAAAATGATAATAATGAAATATAATCATTTAATAATATTAATAACATCAATACTAAGTAGAGGTCTATTTTAATATCATGAAGATGTTTAGAAAAATATATATTAAAATTAATTCATTAAAATACACATTGATCATGCTGATGAACATGCAGGCCCGTAGCCAGGGGGGGGGGGGCACGTGCCCCCCCCCCCCCCCCCCCAAGATCACACACCCATCCTTATAGACCCCTCCCCAGGACGTTGATCAATTACATGTATGTGCCCCCCAAACATCAAACACTGGCTATGGCCCTGCTGATGAAATATCAAAATCACACAAACCTCAGTGTTTTTAGATGAATAGGTGGAGCAAACTAATGGTAGCCTATTATTACTTATGAAATTTTAAAAGAAGATCTACCCTTATTCTAGGCTTGATTTCTCTAGGTTTATTTATTGTTTTAAATCCTTTGTTTATATTATCCCTTTAAAAAAATGAAATGTGCATGTTACTATTGACTTGTAGATCTATGAGATTTTAAATGATTGTAGTCTATCATAATCTTTTGTGGCTTAAATCTTTAATAATAAAATGAAATTTAATTCAAGTTTTATAAATTAGATTTAAAAGTAAACGTACATTTGGAAGCAGTTCTCCATTTTCCGCTCTTCGGTGAAAAGAAGAGTTTGCCAGCACCCGGGCATCGTGGCAGCGTCCTGGCCATCCTACCATGATATCTGTGAACATGTACTTATGGTCACAAACTGCCTGGAGAATGACAGAGTACCATCCCTTTCGATTATGATAATCAGCATGGTAATTAACAGGTCCAATTATAGGGATATGGGTTCCATCAATGGCACCTGCAACTTGGGGAAACCCCATGTCCTCGAACCCCTGAACAGTTGCCCGTAATCTATCTCCAGAAGGAAAGGTAATATATCTTCTCATTAGTTCTTGTACAATTACAAGGCAGGTGTCGTTGACGATGACATTGGCGGTACATCTCGCTACCCCAAAAAGATGCCCGATTGTTCGATACTCGCAGTTTGTGGATAAACGCCACAGAGTTATGGCAACTCTCTTTCTGACACAAACTGCTTTACGCCATCGTGTGTTTTGGCGACGAATAGCCGGTGCTAGCTCACCACACAGAAAATCAAATGTCGACTTGTTCACACGGAAATTTTCACGAAAATCTCTTGCCGTGAATCTCCCTTCCACTATCCTCTCCCAGAAATGTCCAGATCGCTCCTTCATCCACACACTCCTTTCCACGGTGCAGGCAAACGTTATAGCACATAACAAAAAATAGTACCGTACTCGCCGACGACGTGCTTCAAACTCCCGGAATCGCCTTTTTTGAGCACGTCGAAATTCCCTCCTTCGATCAGAAATAATAGTTACGATATTCTTAACCTTCATAATGCAATTATATAAACAAAATATGGAGGTAAGATATGTGTACGGATCGGTCGCGATGTCGATGAGATCCAATGCAATTAAAAAGACCTGCAAACCGCGCGAAAATATTAAGCGTTTGTTTACATGAAGTGCGCCCCAACGTCAGCTCGTGAAAAGGCGACGTGAGGCCGGCCTATGTGTAGACGCAAAATTGCGGGCCCGAGACTATGTGTAACAGGGGTTTGATGATTTTGAGGCGGCTTCAAATTGCAGGCGTGAGGCCGCCTCCGGGGCCGGCTTTGAAAGCCGACGCATGTGTAACAGGGGTCTAAATTGAATTCAATCACAGAGGTACTTATCATTTCAAGCTCTGTTTCTTTTCAGAGCCTAATTTTGATGTTGTCTACATCATGTGTAAACACGCTATAGATTTTGTAAAATTATGCATCAAAGTTTTATTGCCAATTTAACTCGATCCTTGTAATTTTTATATATATATTGTATGGTTACAGACAACGTTTAAATGTCCTTTTTACACATGAAAAGTAAACGCTTGAAATTGAAACGTCTTTCAAAGTTACCATCAAAAATCAATATAGATCGTGATGTCCAATTATCATAGTCATTTGATCTTAGAAGGGTAATAATTCTTGCAGAAATATATTAAATGTACGATTGTGACATAAAAGCTTTATGCAAAAATGGGTGACGCTACATAATCAAAAAGTCATGCTTGGGTATGCGAATCTTAACCATAATTATCAACTGGCATTATTTATTTATTATTCATTTATTTATTTTGTTTTATTTATTTTATACTGCAGGGTAGGCCTGTTCAGTTCTTAAAACTGCTTTACAAAGGCGCCCTGCAGTTTAAAATACATGTCAAGATAACTATGAACAACAACAACAAACAACATCAAAAATGCAAAATACAAAATATCTAACATCAGAAACAATTAACACCAAAATATAGAGTGGGAAGTGACAATTTAAACATACATAGCATTGTAAATCAAAGGAATATCATTTCGCTCTTTATCAATTCGTATGAAAGGCATACGAAGGCATTATGTCTACATTCTCCGAGTAGGTCTTAGAGTATACTTGCCATTTTTGTAGATCTAGCGGCAACTGAATGTTGAGACAAATATGCGAGATTGGCAATATTTTGCTATAGTAGGACTAAAAGTTCATCGCGTTAGCAAAACTTTCTGATGATTTAAGGGGAGGTATTTTGTAATAACGTTCTGCACAGAACGTCGACTTTATTCGTCCCGAAGTTACCAAGCCCGCTCGCTGATGTAGTTATAGAGCATGCAGATCGTAATAAAATGCAACGTTTTTCGACGACGGATTCTGATTGGCCTTTTTGTCTTTTGACAAACTTCTGGCATGTGGCGCCTAGCTGTATGCGTGATTGTGAGAAATATGGGATCGAAATGGCTACATAAAGGTGGAGGTCTCCTTTCGTTGATCTCTGCTGATTGGCTGGCGAACACCAAGGCGGTATCGACACAACCAATGAAAATGGTGGAAGTTATGGCTCCGGTGTCTTGGATGTCGAGAAGCGAAAGTATATACCATTAACCCAGTACATATTCTCCATAAGTGTGGTGGAGAAAATAATGATTTATGAGTTTACATTTTCATACATGGAATCATTCTGATGGAATCATTCTAATCGATGTTTTTATTGTCTTTTTTTGTGAAATATCATAATGTGTGTTTGCGAGGGTGGGAGGGCACGTGTATGATTGTACACACTGTCGAAATGATTAATGCTTCCATTCTTCGTTGACAATCTTGTGTGAAGAGGGAAAGGAAAAGTAACAAAAAGGCAGACGCATGACTGGTAGAAAAGGAGTAAAGTCGGAAAAGGGAGGAAAGGAAGGACATCACAAAAAAAGAAGGGGAAAACGGAAGGAAAGGGGACGAAAATGAAGAAAAGAACAGGTGATAAAGATTATTGTTCCGAAATACTAATAAATGAGTGAGATAGATGACATAGATTAAGAGATGGCAAATTGGAACTCGATTTTATGGCGGGAAATAGAAAAAAGGCAAAAAGAATTGGAAAATGAGGTAGAATGAAATTGGCTAAAAAGCTAAAGGGGAAAAGTCGAATTATGAAGAAAAAAGAAAATGAAAAAGACAAGAATTTAGGTACACACTCGGGCTGCCGAGGATTGAAAATAAAGAAGGGGAAGAAAGAATAGGATGGCGTATAAAGTCCATAAAAGCTTGCTAAATTTCAGCAATAACATTCCCAATCAGGAAATTTTAAACTTTGAGAGGTTCCTGACCTACCGCCCAAGAACTGCGCAAGGCTACACATGCCCTGTAATTATATTTTTAAAATTCACAACAACAGTTTTCTCGTTCGCTTCGCTCGCTCGTGCCGCTTTCCCCCCTCATTTCCCATGTTGTGCCCTCTCTGAAGTAATATGTTTTGTAATTATATACCCGCGATTTCATTGAAAATAACGGCAAGTTTTAATAATGGCTGAATGAATCTCGAGAGGTAATGGGAGAGGCTCCGCCCCGGACTCCACATACGTGGCACTGGCGTACAAATGGAATGGTTTTGGGCCCTGGCCCCCAAAAGTTCTACGACCAAGAACCAAAAAGAAGATAAAGGGACTAGGAAAATGTAAGGTATATGGTTATTTTCTGAATATCATTTTAATTAGTGCTCTGAAAAGAGGAAAGCTCATTCTTGCTGCTCATCTCTTCCAAAAATTTACAATTTGAAGTCGAATTTGGACGTATTTTTTCTACTTTCTAGTTTCACAGAATAATAATGATAATAATAAAAATAGGCATTTATATAGCGCCATCTATCTAGAAATATTCTATTCCGAGGCGCCATGGGCGGAAATCCCAGGGGGGACAGGGGGGACGTGCCCCCCCCCTACTCAAAATAGTAGGGGGGACACAATAAATGTCCCCCCTACTATTTGTGGTCTTTTATGATGGTAAGAAATACATCATTGAAAAACGAAATAAAACATGTATTTTAGGACGAGATGACCTTACTTTTGGGATGATAACCCTTTTTTTTTTTTTTTTGCTTGTCAAATTTTCCAGCCCCTTGTCCCCCCTACCTTTTGGGAGAGATTTCCGCCCCTGCGAGGCGCACAAGAAAAGAAAGAACTAGAACTGCAATCGTTTCAGAACGATGTGCATGCATTGACGCGTCTGATTGAAAAGTCAAGTCTACCTCAGAAAAATGTTGATTTGAATCAATAGGGAAAAATCAGACAAGCGCAATGCTGAAAATTTCATCAAAATCGGATTTAAAATAAGAAAGTTATGACATTTCAAAGTTTCGCTTATTTCTAACAAAACAGTTATATGAACGAGCCAGTTACATGCAAATGAGAGAGATGATGATGTCACTCACTCAAAATGGTGCATGCACTGTCATGCATGAATGATTTTAGAAAATGAAATAAGAGGTACACAATAATGCATCATGGACAACATGTCTACCAAATTGGAATCAATTTGGATGAGGAGCAGAGGCAGGGAGGACTAAGAAAAATTACATGTTAATCAAAGTGGATTTTGGTACATTTTGCCCTCCATAGGAAGTTACATTCTCGAGTCAAACAGATTTCGTCCATTCTAAGACCATGGCCGCTCAACAAAGAGAGAGAAGGGAGAGAAAGACAAAGAGCGAGAGTGATATGAATAAGCATACAAATTTCCCTGACAGTTCATAAACGTAACTCAGTGTAAAGTACATAGCAGAACGATGTGCATGCATAATACGTTATGCCATAGACATTGTGTACAATTCTGATGTTAGTCCAGGATAGAAGGGGTCGAACCTTGTTTTTTTATATATACAATGTTTTTTGATGGTTTCTTGTCAATTTGAGGGTGCTGATTCCGAATCTGAATGATGCCACTCGTGTAACCTTGAGCATTTTCTGCAAATTGGCAAAATCCAATATGGCCGCCAAAATATTCAAATTACCCATGAAAATCATAAAAATGTCCACACATTGGCTATAAAGTACATGCAATTGTGCTGCCGGAGTGAAATAATATCTGAAAAAATTATTTTTGTCAAAATATTTATTTCTTGATATCAAAATGGCCGCCATCATAGACCCCTGTACAATATGATTGGGGAAAATTAATTTTTACAAAATTGAGCACTAAAATGCAAGTAATTATGATCTATGAGTGAAGCAATGTCTAAAAACATGATTGCTAACGATATATATCATTTGTTATGTCAGTTATGTGATAAATCCTGTATTTTGATATTCAAAATGGCCTCCAAAAGCCCTAACACTATTATGTACAATGTGAATGGTGACACAAAAAAATCACAAGAGTGAGCACTAAAATCCATTTTGTTAAGATAAACGAGTGGAATACTGACTAAAAACATTATTGTTAACGAAATTTATTATTTATGGCCGCCAAAGGCCCTAAAATTATGATCTACGATGTGAGAGAGGACAAAAACAATCACAAGGTGAGCACTAAAACGTATTTTTTTGTGGTAAATTAGTGGAATACTGTCTTCAAATATAATTTGCAACGAAATATATTATTCGGATTTCATATTTGTGTTAAATATTGTATTTTGACTTTCAAAATGGCCGCCAAAAGACATTGACTGTATTATGTACAATCGATCTGGGAAACCAATTTTCACAGGAGTCAGCACCATAACATGCATATAATTGTGATTTAAGAGTAAAATATTGTCTGAAAACATAATTTCTAACAAGATATATCATTCATTCTGCCAGGTAGGTGATAAATAATGTATTTTGAAAGTCAAAATGGCCTCCAAAAGCCCTAACACTATTATGTACAATGTGAATGGTGACACAAAAAAATCACAAGAGTGAGCACTAAAATCCATTTTGTTAAGATAAACGAGTGGAATACTGACTAAAAACATTATTGTTAACGAAATTTATTATTTATGGCCGCCAAAGGCCCTAAAATTATGATCTACGATGTGAGAGAGGACAAAAACAATCACAAGGTGAGCACTAAAACGTATTTTTTTGTGGTAAATTAGTGGAATACTGTCTTCAAATATAATTTGCAACGAAATATATTATTCGGATTTCATATTTGTGTTAAATATTGTATTTTGACTTTCAAAATGGCCGCCAAAAGACATTGACTGTATTATGTACAATCGATCTGGGAAACCAATTTTCACAGGAGTCAGCACCATAACATGCATATAATTGTGATTTAAGAGTAAAATATTGTCTGAAAACATAATTTCTAACAAGATATATCATTCATTCTGCCAGGTAGGTGATAAATAATGTATTTTGAAAGTCAAAATGGCCTCCAAAAGCCCTAACACTATTATGTACAATGTGAATGGTGACACAAAAAAATCACAAGAGTGAGCACTAAAATCCATTTTGTTAAGATAAACGAGTGGAATACTGACTAAAAACATTATTGTTAACGAAATTTATTATTTAACATGCCATGTATGTGATAAACCCTGTATTTTGATATTAATATGGCCGCCAAAGGCCCTAAAATTATGATCTACGATGTGAGAGAGGACAAAAACAATCACAAGGTGAGCACTAAAACGTATTTTTTGTGGTAAATTAGTGGAATACTGTCTTCAAATATAATTTGCAACGAAATATATTATTCGGATTTCATATTTGTGTTAAATATTGTATTTTGACTTTCAAAATGGCCGCCAAAAGACATTGACTGTATTATGTACAATCGATCTGGGAAACCAATTTTCACAGGAGTCAGCACCATAACATGCATATAATTGTGATTTAAGAGTAAAATATTGTCTGAAAACATAATTTCTAACAAGATATATCATTCATTCTGCCAGGTAGGTGATAAATAATGTATTTTGAAAGTCAAAATGGCCGCTACAGGCCCTAACGGTAGGCTTATTATGTACTTTGTAAATGGGAACATATAATTTTTACAGAATTTGGCTTAGCTTGACTAAATGGTGTTGCATGTATGAGTGAAATATCGTCTGAAAATATGATTTCTAACCAAATAGATCATTTCTTATGTTATTTAGGTGATAAATGCTATATTTAAATTTCAAAATGGCTGCAATATGTTTCTTTGTGGAAATTATCTTTCCCCATTCAAATTTTACATATTAAGATAAGGGACTATGGCGGCCATTTTTCATTTTTAAAAGGCTGCATTCATCACCTTTATGACACAAGCTATGATATATTTCGTTAAAAATCATTGGGTTTAGACCATACTTAACACTTACATCAAAATTAAGCCATTTTCATAGTAAAAATGTTGTCAAAATTATCTGTCCCCAGTTACAATGTACATACTACTTTGGGCTATGGCAGCAATTTTGAATTTCAAAGTAAGGCCTTTATTACCTTCTCAACCATTATGTGATGTATTTAGTCAGAAATCATGTTCAAGACCAAATTTTACCTATACATCACATTGTTACGTGCGTTTTTGGTTCTCATTCTGGTGATGATTAGTTTCCCTATATGCATGTTACAGAATTTGTAGGGGCTTGTGCGGCCGTTTTGAAAGTCAAAATACAGTATTTGTCACCTACATGGGAGAGGAAATGTTATATTTCATTTAACAAAAAATCACGTTTTCAAACAATATTTTCCTTATACAACAGAATTATATGGATTTCATAGTCAGGCAAATCCTAATTCTTTCAAAAGTATTTGTCCCCATTTACATTTTAGATAATACTGTAAGGGCCCATAGGGGCCATTTTGAATTTTACAATCCAGCATTTATCTCATGCATGAAAAAGGAAATGATATGTTTCGCCAGAAAACATGTTTTTAGACAATATTTCGCTCGTAGATTACAATTACATTCATTTTATTGTTTTTACTCTTGTGAAAATTAGTTTCTTCATTCGCTTTGTTCATCATACAGATAGGGCCTATAGCAGCCATTTTGAATGTCAACATGCAGCATAATTACCGAAATTGCAAGGGAAATGATATGTTTCGTTAGAAATCCTTTTTGTCAGACAGTGTTACACCAATATTTCGCAGTTATTGGCATTTTAAAGTCAAACGAATTCAAAGGTTGTGAAAATTATTTGTCCCCTTTTATATATTGTACACAGTATAAGGGGTATATGACAGCCATTTTGAATATCATAATACAGCATTTATCACATTAGATAGCATACAAATGACATTTTGTTTTGTTAATAGTCATGTTTTCAGACAGTAGTCCACTCGCAGGTCACAATCACCTGCAATAATAGTGCTCTTGTTTGAAAAAAAACTTTTCCCCATTCATATTCTACATAATAAAGTATACAGGGGTTATGGCGGCCATTTTGAATATCAATGAAATAAATATTTTGTGAAATATCGCTTTTCCAATTGGTATTTCACTTCTGCACAACAACTACATGCATTTTATAGCTAATGTGTGGGCAATTTTATGATTTTCATGGGTAATTTGCATATTTTGGCGGCCATATTGGATTTTGCCAATTTGCGGAAAATGCTCAAGGTTACAAGAGTGGCATCATTCAGATTCGGAATCAGCACCCTCGAATTGACAAGAAACCATAAAAAAACATTGTATATCTAAAAAAACAAGGTTCGACCCCTTGTCTATGGGGCCTATCCTGGACTATGTTGATAATGTGTACATTGTGAGTAGTATACCATGTGTGCAGATTGGCTTATCTTGAAATTTTCTGTTGTAACCTATGTCGTATTTGGTATCAGTGGAAAGAACATTCCAATGCGGTGACATTGATACCACTTTTATTTGTGCGCAGCCAATAGACCGGAAGTAAATGCCATATAAAGAAAGACATTAAAAATGACAGTTTTTCACAATAATTTTAAGCTGACGTGAGCTCTATGTCAGTTTCCGTTACAAAAGGTTGACGAACGGTTAAAGTATATATCAATACTCATATCTTCCACGTTAGAAAGGATAAGCTTCAATAATAAGGAAATAAGAGCAAGTTGAAGTTGTGCTGGCATTAAAGTGCATTTTTGCGTATTTTGCTGATTTTCGGGAGAATTTTTCAGATATTTCGTCAGTGGTAAGGTATATATTTTTCTAAATGGCATGAAAGGGCATATCTTGAACACCCTAAATCTAAAAAAGGGTACGGGTTTGGCCATGCATGACGCAATGAGGAGCATTCAAAGGTAAGCGTTTTTGAAACTTTAGAGGGCGCTATTTCAATACTGGAAGGTCAATGATGCGTGAAAACTAATTCGTAAGTATGACATGTTGCCAGTATTAATTCCTGATAATATGAGCTCGAATTGAATAAAAACAAGAAAGTTATGGCCATTTTACGATTTTTTTACTTTACATTTCAATAAATATGAAGTTTTTGAAGGAAGGCTATTTCGGATTTGAATTTAGGGCATGAAGATGGCATTTTGAAGGTCAGGTTATACGTCGCAAATGATGGAGCAACTCTTTGACTATCTATAGCAATTTGTTAGAAGTTTGTAGCATGCAGGATGCGGGAGTTAGGATGAGATTAGTAATGGTATGCAAATGGACTTGAAATTTACAAAATGGCGCCTTGATGGTCATGCATGAGTGATTTTGGAAAATGGAAGACGAGGTGCACAACTAGGGATGCTGGACAACATGTTTACAAAGTTTGGATGAATTTGGATGTGGGACGGAGCCAGGGTAGAGCTAACAAAACCATGTGTTAAACAAATGGGATTTTGTGGAAGAAGAAGAAGAAGAAGACGACGGAATAGGAATACGGAACAAGAACAATGCATTGTCGCCATTGTGCGTCAATGCAATAAGAAAGTTTGGATGGGTGTCAAAGTGCCAATAACTAATACTGTTAAAAAAAGATAAGACTTCAGTTTAGATTTGAATGACATAATTCTCAAAAGAAAAATCCCTCTCTCTCTCTCTCTTATTTGAACAAGATTTAACAGTCTCATGTTTTCATATATTGGCAATAAGTTGATCACCATGCTCACTGTGTGTTTGCAAAATGCTTTTTACATAATATCATCATAGTAATCATCTTCTCCTCCTACTCTACATTTTCTTCTTTCTCTTCTTAGCTTCTATCCAGTAAAATGCCTTGATTTCTCAGAAATTGCCATTTTCAGCATTTCAATACCCTCTTTTTCTTGTTGAGATATCATTTCAGAGTACAATAATGATAACTGCATGTCTTTAGCCAAGTCATCAATACGGGATTGTTTTAGCATGCTTTTATCCAAATCCTGACATTAATAATTGGCCTGCTTCTATTCCACTCCACTTCCTGACATTGTAATGTATTGTTTTTATTTTCCATCAATCAAAAATGATAACAATGATAAATATATATATTGACCATAACAAAGATGATCAGTAAAAAGACGGAGGGATTGCCCTACTCAGCAATGATAACATACCAACGCTGTTTTACAAAGGGTCCCTTATAGAGATGCACGTGTAAACATATAAAGCAGAAAAGGAAAAACTTAGTTGACTTGCGTTAACAAAATGTAAAAAAAAAATCAGGGATCTGAGCAGAAAGTTACAAAAAGTCTGGGGAAATGACTTGAAGGCTTTCCATCAAATGTGTCAGTCTATCTGGGTATCAACGTTGGTATTGCAATGTATAATATGAAAAACAAAGGATGGCAAAGTTGAAAGTACTTGTGATAGATCCAGGTACATATACCGGCAGAGATCCAGAATGGTTTAAATCTCAATAACTAAGGATAATGCAGGTAAAAAAGGCATGAAAGGGGGGGGCAGGTTTGGGATTAGAAATGTATCTAACACCATGAACACCACATGAAATAATTTACAAGGCATGCTTCGGAGAAGAGGCTGGAATTTATTTGCCCTCTTTGTTCTTTTTTTTTTTTTTACATACCGTTGTTTTCCTTCGATGACGTCGACATTGATAAACAACTTGATAACAGTGGTTCGTATTAGAAATTTTCTTCATTTCTGATTATTCAAACTGCACTTTTATTTATTTTATTTTACTTTACATTTTGATGTTACTTGCTTTATTTCACCTTCCTTCTCGTCATTTCACTCCATTTTTACTTTTCTTCACATTAGATTGATTTAATTTACCATGTTTACTGACTTTGTGTCACTTTCTTTACTCCTAACTTTACTCCTCATCACTTCTAATCTGCATGCACAGACCCTTGTCTTTCACAATACGCACAGTGCAGAGTCTGAAGTAGGGAGACTAGATTAACTGTGTTCTAGATTAACTATGTACTCTATACACATACAGAGTCTTCGGGTTCTAGTCTTTACTCTAGACCGGTTATTGGTTAAAGTGTCATATATGAGTCTGTTCTTGCAGACTACTTCACTCTCATTTAAGTTCACTGCAATTCGCTTCACTACACTTTAGTTCACTCCAATTAACCGCATTTCATAATACCTTGTACTTTCCTTTACACTTCTTTATTTATACACACTTCATTTTGATTAATATTAAAGTATGTTACTTCAAATCACTAGCTTGAATTCACAATGTTAATTCAGTTCACTTCACTATGCTTCACTTATTTTTACTTTTACTGGACTTTTACTTAACTTCACTTACCTCAACCTTACTTCACGTCACCTCACTTGGCTTTACTTCAGTTTTATTTTACGTCGCTTTATCTTACTTCACTTTACTTTCTTCACTTCGCTTCAGTTAGATTCACTTTACTTTACTTTACTTCATTTCACTTCATCTAGCTTCACATAACTTCACTTCACAGCTTCACTCAACTTTACTCTGATTTACTTAACTTTACATAATTTTACTTGGCTTTGCTTTACTTCAGTCATGTCGGTGATTAACAATCCATGATTATTATTCAACAAAAAAAATACCACATGTCTGAATTCCCTTTTCAAATCACTTCACTTCTTCTCATTTTACTTTTTACTCTGAGTCACTTTACTTTAATACACTATTTTTAATTTTATTTACTTTACTCTCCCCACTAAATATCTAAACTTTCATACTTTCTATTTCGTGACATCATTTTATCGAATTATATTTATAACCTATTACGGTTCCCATGTTGCCCTCCCTCATGGCTGCTATTGTTTCAAGCAATTACCTGCTTATAGCTGGCCCTGCATTTTTACCCACCTTACTATTTTACATGCTTCATTTATGTAGTTTTTAGTCTTATACATTATTTTACTTTTAGATTGTCATGCAAATATGTACTAATTTATGTCATTGTCATTTTATCAATTTTTTTTATTTGTTATTGATTTATGAATAAAATGCAGAAACTCCTGCAAAAAAAACTTTACGTTGCTATACTTCCATGTCGCACTGTCCATGCCATTTGAGAAAATACCCACTTGTCTTCATCCTTATCTCACGTTATACTTTACTTTATATTCCTTTACTTTACTTAAATCTAATTTAATTTACGTTCATGGTACAAGATCCACGAAGTTTTTAAATGTTCAGTAAGTATATCAAATGATTTAATCAAGATACAAATGGAGACACATGTATTCTGAGAATAGGGTAAAAATTCGCAAACACCAACTCTCGATGAATATGCCTTTGAATGGGGATTTGTTTATAATCAGCAGTTGGAAGGTTTGTATTTTCGAAGGTCATATCAACATTAACAAGATCATTTGAACAAACGGCTGAACGTAAAACATGCAATTTGATCGCAATTATAGGTTACAATAATGATAATGACATATGTTCTTCAAACACATTGAGAAAAACATTTGAATATTTCCTACATCATATATAAAAAAAACATTTATTGTATAATAGTGTGTGATTGACCCATTTACATTATCGCCTTTTTTTTGCATATAACTGTTTTTATCAAACTAAATAAAAAATTGCTCATGATAAAATATGTTGTAAGAGTATATGAGAGTGCTTCCTTTTCTGTAGTAGCTCCATGCTTTTATCAATGGAATATTTCAATTTTACACTAACTATACAGACAGCCCTCTTCTTCTACAAAAATTTATGCCCGAATAAAATTTAATTTATTATGTTTATGAGATTTGCTGGTCGTGGGCAGTGGTATAAAGTTGATGTTTTTCGTAAACTTCAGGACAGCTATAGTGATTTACGTATATCAAAATCATATCTAATGACTATTTTCCCATGTAGGTTCCACGCGCTCATCTACAAAACTGAACATATATTATTGTTTCGGTGTGACGGATCCAGGGTTTCTGCTCTCAAGGGGAGGGGGAGCACGTTCCGGATGTGCACCCCTCCCCCCTCCCCCCTCTGGATCCGCCACCGGCCGATACGGAGTTTTCTGGGCCTTCCTAATCTCTAAACTGCCACTGTTAAGAACAAATTACGCCCTTTTCTGCCCCCTAATTTTTGTACTTCACTGCACCATTGGTAAGAACTATTGCAAGGTAATTTTACAACTTATACAAATTGTATGATTTGTTCGTTTCCTGTAATCCTCTCAGTAGACGTCATCTACCCATAATAATTTGACGGAAATAGGTGACGGTATTTCCAACTGTCTACTAGACATGAAGGATTAATGGGCATGTCAATTTTTAATCAATTAACAGGGTTAATTGCGACATGGATACCTTACCCTCGCCTCGTCCTCATTTATGTCAATTCAAATTTACGATCCGGTTTTTATCTTTCCGCTGGTATATCCTATGTTTTTATGTCATCGGGGATTCGAGCCTGGCCAGTTTACATAAGAACAGACTGCGCGGCCGTAAGAGTGCCATATTTTCGCAAGATTTAGATTTTTTTTCAAACAAGAGTGGAAACGCCGGCAACACGAATTGCGAATGCCTCCTCTAAAAAATACATTTGCATGCCACAGCGAGTTCAACTCGAGTGATTCAGTCAGTCGGCAGGCCGTACAAAAAACGCCTAGTGTATTCTGAAGCACAGCACTGTGACTTTGGAATAACCTCTTCAACCGTGCGCGAGGATTGTTTGAAGAAGAAAACGACAAAACTCTATTTCGACGCCACTCAAACTTTTCCGGGAATGGTAGGAGAAGTTACAAGCAGGGGTGTGCCCTCGGTGACACTTTGGGGTTGATTATTTCGTTAAATAATCTTCAGTTATGGGATTAAACATCTCGGCTGGGCGGACATTGCAAGAGGAAGGATCACTGGATGCCAGAAATGATGATAAGATTGTTAAATACATGAAGGATGTGATAAATGGGGACAATGTTCATGTATCCAGAGAGGTAAGCCCATTTTTTTATGTGCGTGTTTTTTTTTTGGTAATTATTTTACAATAATAAATAGGCTTTCTTTAATATACCACTGATGCCATTTTCGACACCAAGCAAGCCTCTCATAATGATTGTTCTTGTTCCCTTCGTTCGGATAGTGCATTGTTTAAAGGACAAGTCCATATCCCAATAAAAAAAAATGATTTAATGAATAAAAAAAAGAAAAATCCAATAAGCATAACACTAACAACTTCATCAAAATCGGATGTAAAATAAGAAAGACATTTTAAAGTTTTGCTTAATTTCACAAAACAGTTTATGCACATCCTGATCGGTATGCAACTGAGGAGACTGATGACCACTGACAATCCTGTGCACACACAGTAACAACATACTGATCCTCCATGGCCAAGTCCCGTGACAAAAGTGATTTGAACCCGATCCAGGATCCAAAGGCAGTATATTCGGACTTTTTAATATAGATGTATCAGAATAATTATGTTGAAGTTGAAGGTTATATAGCATTAAGCTGACTTAAAAACGATTGATCGTGGTTATTCATTGCATGCTCTCTCATTTCAGGTTCTTCAATTGCTCATGAAGAAACTCCAACCAATGTTCAATTTAATGCTATTTTGGATGTCGAACCTTAGCTGAGCATCTGTCTCATCAATTCGATTTTATTATCGTTTAGCACTAGACTATTTTCATCTGCGTTGCCATGCGAACATTTCACTTCCCCCAAATAAAAGAACAAACATGAGGAAAAGCGATTGGAAAAGAAAATCAGTGTGGAATAGGGAAGGCATTTTCTCCATCTTCTCTATAATAAAGGAATAAAGACCAAAGCGGGGCGCCTTTTCTTTTTCTTGCGCTTCACGCAGAAAATAATGATAATAATGATAATAGTAATGTCTTTCCTATTGGCCCAGCGTCCTTTCCCTGCCCCGCTTCTCCTTCCTTCTAAAATAATAATAGTCTTCTTAATACCCCTTTTCCACTAGGGCCAGGACAGCGTCAGGACAAGGCGCGGAATGTAATAATTGCAATCCGCGAACCTTCCGCAACCTGTCCGGACATTCCTGGGAGTGTCCGCACGCTGTCCTAAACCCTTCCTGGTGTTCGGGAAATCAAAATTTGTCCGCATCTAAATTTTGGTCTCGACCAAAATTTCGACGCGGATATTGAATTCCTGACACCTTTGGGACCTTGTCCTAACGATGTCCTGATGATGTCCCGCCCGCGCGTTTCCGTTTTACACCCTGGCGAAGGCATTTTCCGGAAAAATAGCCACAAAGCGACTAGTGAAGAGTCTACGTCTACGTTTACATAATCAGCTGGGCGCGCGATCCAAAAGTCCCCGCATTCAAGTCCCCCCCCATAGAGATGTATAGTATACATCTCTATGGTTCCCCCGCGCTGGCATTGCTTTGTAGGTTTATAACGAACGATCCCATTGGTTGATTTAACGTCATGACATTAAATAGTTGAGCAGTAATTCGGAATTACGTCGTGTAGTAATTATTTACTACACGACGTAATTCTTTAGGTAGTGTAGTAATTGGAATTACTACACTACGTAATTGTTTACGTCGTGTAGTAATTCGAATTACTACACGACATTAATTATTTGATGTAGCGACACTAATTCATTTAACGTCATGACGTTAAATCGTTGGGCAGTAATTCTGAATTGCGTCGTGTAGTAATTCGAATTACTACACTACGTAATTATTTACGTCGTGTAGTAATTCGAATTACTACACTACGTAATTATTTACGTCGTGTAGTAAATTGAATTACGACACGACGTATATCCGTGTTTTTGACGGTCTCCTGCTTCCATAAAATATAGACCAAAAGCTTCAGTCTCTGTATTTTGGTTGTTCCGCTGAACTATATACGTTGGCTTCATGATTTTTTTTTTACTTTATCGCACATGATCGTTTATATGAATGAAAACGAATAATAGCTAAAATATTGAAAAATAAAACACATAATTACCTTTTTTTCATATTATATCTATCCTTATATATCTATCATATCTGTCTATCCACTATCTATCTTATAAATCAATCTATGGAACTACATGATATATCTATATGTTAATTTGTCTATCTACTCTGTCTCTCTCATTCTCTATCTACCTATCTATCTGTCTATCTATCTATCCATCTAACATCTATCTCTAAAATTCTCTCTCTATCCATCTGTCTCTCTTTTATGTGCAATATCAACACTGCCTCGACTTCCTTCGGGAGTCTATTTCCTCAGCTCTACTTTTCCCTTTTTGTGCTCGATTCGATTCAATTACTACTTTATTTACTTGTTACCATTGTTAAATGTCTTGTATTGCATAATGAGTTTTTTTTCTGAAGGTTGCCTCCTATTCTCTTTCAAATTCCCCCTCTTGCTTTCCCTTCTCTTTGTCTTATCCCAAATTCTTTCCCTTCTCTCACCTCTTTCTTCTTAATCTTTCATTCCGCTTTTTTCTTCTTTGGTGACACTTTGTATTACTTTTGGCCCTTTGTATTTATTTATGATACATTTCTTTTGCATCTGTATGAATTTGTATTGTATTTGATATTTATATTTATAATGTTTACTTTATATTGTGTTATGATTCTATTTGTATGTAAACATTCACTTAATTCAGTCTTTGATCTCAAATTCTCTCTATCTATCCATATGTCTGTCTTTTTCTCTCTATCCGTCTATATATCTGTCTTTCTCTCTCTCTCTCTCTCTACTTCTATCTATTTATCTATGTCTCTATCTATTTATCAGTCTTCTATATCTATCTTTCGGCATCTAAGTGTATCATTCCATCAAACTTCAATTTTCTTTCTATTGTATGTATCTGTTTATTTTTATTTTGTCTGTCATTCTATTCATTTAGTTAATAATTTATATTTAGAAAAAAAACTTTTTCTTAACTTTTCATAAAAAAAACCTAACTGCAAAAGCATGTTCGGATTTCACTCATATGACTGCTCTCTGTACATGAAATGCTCTGATCAGTAACTGTGCAGATTGCATGCGGTGGTGTGGGATGGGACTTAGTCTGCTATGCAGACTCTGAATGGCTCGTGAAGTGGGATCTGCAGCTGGTTTGCGAAGCAAACCAGCCTGAAAGGGCGAGCGAAGCGAGCCATTTCAGGCTCTAGTAGACCTAGTCTGCTATGCAGACTCCTTGAATCAGCTGTGATACACACACTGCAGATGTGGGTCTACAGTTGTAGACTAGATGGGACTCGCCTGTGTCGCACGCTAGCTGCATGCAACCAGCGACGTGAGTAGACTCTTCACTAGTCGCTTTGTGACTATTTTTGCGGAAAATGCCTTCGCCAGGGTGTAAAACGGAAACGCGCGTCCCGCCCTTCCTAAACCCTTCCGCGTCTTCCGGAAACCATCCGCGATCAGGTCAGCTTCAGGTAGCAAAGAAGAAGCCATGCGGAATGTTTCAGGAACTTGCGGATTGGAATAAGAAGGCAAGCGGACAGTTTCCGGAACGTGCGGACAGGAATAAGAAGGCAAGCGGACTGTTTCAGGAACGTTCGGATTGGAATAGGAAGGCAAGAGGAGTGATTCAGGAATGTGTGCATCCAATGTAATATTTATGGAACGAGTACACAAGTAGCAAAAGCCATTTGTGGTCGAAAAAAAGGGACAGTATAGGCAGCGCTTGACTTTACGAATAGGACAAATATCATAACAAAATTAATAATACAGGTAAAGATTTCAAATTGAAATTCAAGTTTATATTCCTAATGCATTTTAAGCACTTTGTTTGATCGTGAATGAGATTTTATTGATAAGAAATAATAATAAATGATAGCAAGTTTATAAATATCGCTTTTCTCAGAACGGCTCAAAACGATTTACAGCATATTATTACCCCATGATTCATTTCAATCCCGCATAAAAAGTGCACAACTTCCACACCCTGGGAAGCATTCCTTGCATTCATCGCAGCCTCGAAGTGGCACTTGCAAATTCAAGCATACAATAACTTTCGCATCCAACCGGGTACCCATTTAGCACCTGGGTCGAGAGTGGCAAGGTGTGCAAAATACGTCTTGCCAAAGGACGGTATATAGACCGCGGTGGGAATCGAACATACGACTCTCCGTTTACAAGGCGGGAGTCAGAACCACTACACCACGACTCTTAAAAAAAGACCTTCCTGAAAAAAGTCGTGCACAGAACATGTTTCTCATAAACATAAAATATGAGCGCGAAGCGCGAACTTCTTTCAAACATCAAGGACGAAAAAGAAAAGACGAAAAGACCTAGGTATTTTTCGTAAAAATGAATAGCGTGCACAATCTTCTTAATTAAACTATTAAAAGCATGAAAAGCGAAATGAACCATTAATTTTTTACAAAATTGACCTAGCTGAAACACTGATATTCTCCCCGTCTGTCAATTTCTTCACTCTTCTTCCTCTTTTCCACTCTTCTTTGCATTTATTTAATTTTTCCTTTTTACGCAGCCAATAGGGCGTAGCGATCGCATTCGGTCTCCTGGAATTGCCCATTTACATTTTCTTTTTTAGTTTATATTTTAATTGGTACAAGAGGAGGCAAAGGCGATTAGACACTGGATTCACAATTTCGTCCAAAAATTAAAACTGATATTTCTAATCTTACACATTCACAATCTTGGCCAATTATTTTCTGTTCATTATCGCGATTTTTTTTCCTACTTGATTCTATTTCACCTCATTTCATTCATCTCCTTTGTTTATTCCTATTTCTTTTGTGCTGTTTGTATATCTCTTTAATACTGGGAGGGGTAAGCCAGCAGCAGGGAGAGGAGGGCCGTATTAGCACGGCATCCCCCCTTGTTTTTCTTTTCCACCATATCATTTTTTAAGTTTCCCTTTCCATTTCACTTATATTTCTTCTGTTTGTACTTTTTTAAAGGGGGAAGCAAGACCACCTCGCCCCT